>NW_016177611.1:0-7429 GCF_001687245.7 Rhagoletis zephyria | reverse complement strand
GCTCCCAAGATATACAAATGTATCCATAAGTGGGCGTGGCTACGCCCATTTTCCAAAAATTTATAATATTCTTATTTTTCGTCTAAAAATTATTGTAAATATCAATTTTGAGTGAATAATCTTCAGTAGTTACTAAAATATCGCAGTTATCGTATTTCTGAAAAGTACCGTGATATGGGAGGTAGGCGTGGTTATCGTCCGATTTTGCCCATTTTCAATACCATCCGTCCTACGCCTGAAAGAAGTGCACATACCAAGTTTCGTTAAGATATCTCAATTTTTACTCGAGTTATCGTGTGCACAGACGGACGGACATACGGACGGACGGACGGACAGTCACCGCTTAATCGATTTCTCTTTTCATCCTGATCATTTATGTATACATTTGTCTATATCTATCTCGATTCGTTTTGCCTTTTACAAACAACCGTTTTGTGAACAAAGTTATAATACCCTTGTGCACAAGTGCGCTCGGGTATAATAAAAATATTAGTTACGTCTTGTTCCATTTCAGTTGCGATGTTGTTAGGTTTTTTGCATTTCAGATAACGATATGTANGAACTTGGAAATATAGCGGTGGCTGAAATAAAAAGTGTTACACCATGTTACAGTTTTGCTCGTCACTGTATGTAGTTATATTGGCTATGAGAAACAAAAATAGATATGTAACGTAAGTTTCACTACTCCAGTGTCGCCCAGGCGCACTTCCTTTTTTTATTTTTTATTTTTATTTACAGTCGGAATCCTCATGTCCGTACCTTTAAACACATGCTTTAAAGGCTTCTTTAAAATTATTCGTAAAAATTCTGAATATTCACTTTTTTTTGCACTTGTATAAGCAAATTTACATAATTTTTGTAATCTACAACTACTATTTACTACTACTACTACTACTACGACGAACTAAAGTATTGTACAGCATACAACGGGAGGGCAGCAACCGCAGTCACCAGATGGGGGACCACCATGATGTGGTGGACCACCGTGATGTGGTGGTCCGTGATGTGGCGGTCCATGATGCGGCGGTCCATGATGTGGTGGACCGCCATAATCGTGTCCTGGTGGTGGCATCTTTAGAAAATTTCACTACGGCTGTAGGTACTGTGGGAACCGCGAATTATGAACAAAAAAATGTCCCTTTATCCAGAAAAAGCGTTGCTTTCCGCTTCACTTCAAATGGTAAACTAGAATGCTCAATGAGTTCTCTCGAAATGAAGAAATAGGGTTAGCTGGCGAGCTCTTAAAAGCGATAGCGCGCTACATACTTTTCAATGTGATAATGCACTTTTCGCAAGTTAGCTCTGTAGTTTATTTACTTTTAGTGTTTATTTCATTTTATCTTTTTGGCTTTATCTAATCTAAACAGTTCGAGTATTTTATATTAGTTAGTTTTAGCAAACAGCTATTTTTCTACATTGGCATGTGTGCATGTAGATATCAATTTTTATTACCTTCGATTTGGGTGCCGAAAAAACAAACACGTAGCTTCATTCATAAGTATGCATTAGGGTGGTGCTTAAAAATATCAACATCTAAATTTGGTATTGGACACCCCACAAGAATTTCAGAGTTAAAAAAAAAAATATTGGTCGCTATCAGGGCATACTAAATAGGTGGATCAGCTGATTTGATTCCTTTTTATCAAATTATTTGGTCTCTAAAATGTCAAGTATTTTAAATTTTTTATTAATAAAATTCAATTGTCACAATGTATTTTGCTTGTAAACCCGTTTTTCATAAAAATAAGCGATGGAAATCTAACTTTTTGAACGTTTGCTTAACTTATCAGGATAATCGCTGATGCATAGACCTTGCAAAGGATGGATCAAAGCATAGAATTCGTTTGACACTTCAAAAACCAGCAACCAGCAACAAAATAATCCTTGGCCTTTACCTTGATCGCCATCAGCTTTAAAAAAAACTAAAGTTTTATTTTAATAATCGCAAACACTCAACATTTTGTTTTTGACCAGCTATAGCTCAGCGTATTGAAACCTATTCAAATGAATTCATTAACTCGCTGAGCTATAGCTGTTAAAAGCAAACATTTTGTAGAATATTTTAAATTTTGATAGTTTAAGAACCACCCTAATATGTGTGTATCGGAATGAATTTGCTTGTATACATATGTATGCATTATTGTATTTCCGGGAATTATGAGTAATTTATTATGTTTTATTATTTTTCGGCAGGGGTTCACCGTTTTGCGTGTGAGTAACGCCAAAAATTATAGACTCATTCTTAAACTATTGAAGACTTAGCATAATCTATAACTCTACATCAGTGTTACCTCGAACCAAAAAAATATACCAAAATAGAACAAAAGTCGGCCAAAATTAATGTATGTACATTTTACAGGCACCGAGAATAATCGTTAGTATGAAGGATTTTGTATTTTAAAATCATTAGCTGTGTCTCGATCATTTTACGTTTACGGGCATAATATTCACGAATAGGAATGCTACATTTGAAAAACTTTAAATAGTACTCTAAATCGATGCTAAATGTATCTCATATTTTTTTAATTATTTTCCGGCTGAAATCATAATTTACTAGATAAGATCTGGAATAGCCGATTTTTAAGTGTAGGTAACTCGAATAGAAGATATTAGTTTCCGACACGAAGGCAACCGCCGGTAAACTTAATTCGCGTCCTTTGAATCCAGTGATGCTGTCCAATGAGTAAATTAAAGCATAGTCAAGTTGGTTAAGCGTGGGCTTAACAGTGTACAACACACGAAACTTGACAAAATATAGATTTGTTGCCACCCCACAGGCCTTGCCTCGATTTCATACACACAGGATCCGTTATCGTAGTCATGGCCCGGCTCCCCGCGACGAAATACATATCTTTATCTTGGCATGTCTGACAGCAAAAGGTATCCTGCCGACCAGATTTTCTAGTATCCCAGCCGGTGGTTCATTGATAAGGAACAGTAAAATTTGGCTAATTGCTTTTGTGTCTGCGCTTTCCTTCCTCATGTTGAGTAATCAAGCCCGGCGACAAGGTCTCAATGGAATTCTTTTATCGAGATAAGTTTGAGTTTTAGACGTCACTAAGCTTTTCTGATCTGAGCAATGCCACTACGCAGGAGTTCCTTGAATAGTTCGTTCTCTGGCATCAAATCACCCTGCGGTCTCTGATGACTTCATAAGAATCGCACTGAGGTATCTGCAACTCGGTGCTACCAGTTAGAAGACTCGTATGTGAATGGTACACGGAAGTTGCCTCGTGATATATGCGAGCAGTCGGCACGGGATTGGCATCGTACACGTACATGATTCCTTCCTCCTGATTCTTAGCAATATTTCTAAGAATATATATGCACTTTTCATAATTCTGTTTTCTTGAGATACTAGAAGCAGAATAAAGTAGTTTTCCGGAACATAATATGTAGATCCGGAAAACGCAGTTGGCTTTCCTGGCGGGCGCACGCTCGACTGATGACTCTTCAGAAAGAAACACGGGGCGCCAGATGTGCGACCTTTTCTTCTACTGAGGAGAAGCAACTTCATGGCTACGCCCTACACAATGGAAATAGTTAAGAAAAGCCGGCAGTAATCCTAAGTCTACTTTACCTAAGCTGATGATATAGCCCGTTATTTCTGGCCTCGGTTGAGTACCGTCGGTGCCATTCAAGCATTAACTTCAACCATTTCTATGGACTCAATAGGAAGTGTTATTTGGCGTAGCTCTAGCGGTACTCCATAAAACCGACTCTACAATCATCTCTAGGCTGGAGAGAAGCAGAGCGACCTCGACAAATTGGTATATGGTGCAGACAACTTCCTCCCATGGATAGTACGAAACTTTGGCGATGTTTGGCGTATGATATTTATAATTATACCGCATACTCTATACGGAGAGTGCGATGGACCTGAAGGAAGGTGGGGTGATAATCGGCCAGTTGACCTGCATAGCAATCCGCAACCCCGGCACGACCACCGTGACCAGGTACCCTCACTCCTTAGGACTAGTCCATTAGGCACGGACAACTGGTTGGAAAGGTTGAGGGATAGGATGGGTGGGGGAACGAAGTTTCCTGTGCGGTACCCCCATATTGGAGTCCGGTTTAATTCAGCGAGAATCAACCTCAGTTCGGTATAAGTAGCTTACCTCTTAGTTCTTACCACGGGCTACCAAATCAATACTTAAGACTCGTCCCCGTGTTAAGGAGACCAACACCGAGACGAATATGTTTTCTATTTAATTTTGGAGATCGATATCGAAGAGCACTATATACATACATACATATATGTATAGTGGGTAAGATAGAATACTTATGTATATTGTAAAGCCCCACCTACCACCTACAAAAATAATTAGGTTAAACCGCAGAACTCATTCCGGAAGTGAACCGACAGATGTACGTTACTGTCGAAAAGAGCTCAGTTAGAAGTAACTTTGAATTAATTTCGTAATTTTAAATCAAACATTCAGCAGTTCTAGGTAAATACTTTCCCTAGACCTGCTTTCACATTTAGCAAGTCCCTTATGCAAACGCTTAAGCTCCACCTATAAAAAAAAGTAAACTTCGCTACGTGCTGGCCCCACACGAAGTTGATAACTTTCGACAACTGGCCAAGTCAGGTACGAGCACGAGCCTAACGCAATTGGCGTCGTCGTCGTGGTGGCCTAGAAATTTAGATAGGCCAATGGCGTTAACTGTCGCACCTGTCCGAGTACACATACTACTGGCACACATATTTAAACTCGCTTACACACACACCTGAATATTGTACAAGTAGAGCAACCGGTAAGTTTTACTTAGCACTTTCGTGAATGAAGCAATTTCAAAGCGTTTCAGCAACGCCAAAAAGCTCATAAAAACTAATGAAATATGGTTGTGCGAACGAGCAGGCAAACGACACACTGAGTTGTGCTAGTTCTAACTACATATGTAGTTATGTGTGTATGAGTAGAGTTTAGGTCGATGAAAAACATGAAAATCCACTTGTCCTAATGTCCAATCACTTTAATAAACTTATTTTATGCATGTATGTGGGTATATGGGTATGCGTGGCATCATGCAATAGCCAGGTCAAGAAAGGTGATAATAATTTTGCGAGCCAACCAAATAGCACCTAACTAGAAACACATTAAATACCTAACCTATGGTATATTCTCGTGTGGGACATGGCGACAAAGTAGGCAAAAGAAATGAGTATTAATTTTCGTGCCGTTGGTTATTACTTAGTAGGTGAAAGTTTCTAAGTTTTTTATGAAAACTCAAAAAAGTATTTAAGTGAAATGGTGAACGATTTTAGTGCACTTTCCGCAAGTCTTTTTATGGCCGCAATTAATTAAGATAAAATGTCAAATGAGTGTTTTTAGAAAATAGTAGAGGGGGCTCATTTTAAATAAAGGGAAGTTGATAAGATTCATAACAGCGTGCGAAACCCGCTGTAAAAATAAGGAACATTTTCTCCCCATTTGCGGCTTCTCTTCGAAGCGCAAGCGCTCCACAAAGCATTTCCGCCGAATTCTTTCGGTAGCAGTGTTTTATGTGGTCTCACAGATCGTTTTTATCGTTTGAAGCTTTTAAAGAATGTATATACCCAAGTGTGCTGCGAATGCCCTCGAATCCGACGGGTTTATCAATTTAACCCAAGACGACTGGGCTTTTAGAAGCTTGAGCTTTTGTGATGACGGTGATGTGCATCGCCTTGCCCGCGGGCAAAGATCTTTTAAGCTTTCTATGAAGCTCTCTCTGCCCATCGCTGCTCTATATGATACTCGAAAGTTCGGTTCATATGAGCTTTTAGTTACGAGGTGCACAAGTTTAGTTTACGATTGGCATTGATCGAGTAAATACTGTTTGTGTAGCATTTTTACTGTTTTTTTTTGGTCTTGGATCTCCGGGTTTTGCACTTTGTACCATTTCAAATGTTGGAAAGAAGTGATGACGTATGTGGAAACCTAAATAGGCGTCAACGATTTTCTAGACTTCCGACAGATTGCGTTTTTCGAAAGTGAGAACATCGAGGATTAAGTAAATCAGTTCGGAGAGAGAGTCAAGGCTAACGCATTGACAGTTAGTTTATACTCGCCTTTCCCAATTCCGCCCATCGATATGATAGATGTTCCGTTTTCCTGCGGTGACACCTAAAGGAAGCGTTATTCTTTGAAATAGCCATCGAGATTTCGGAAGTTACATTTGCCTAATTCTAGGAGGTTATTTCAAGCCTCTTGTGATGGATAGATAAGCCGTTGAGTTTGCCTCTCAATTCCTTGCCAATCGAGCCTTTTGACTACCCAATTGCTATGCCCTCCCTTGTGAGTATGCTTTAGTTAGTGTTATGGATTGTGGAGAAGTGAGGTCGTGCCGTGTTTTGCTAAATGGTCCTCCTGGCAATTGTCAACCTGGCCCACATGGTTGTGAACTCAAAAAGGTATTATAGGCTATAAAAAAATTTGCGGTACTGAAGCAATTATTAAACAGTTTCAAAGTTAATCAGTGCAGTTGGCCTGTTTGAGCGACGAAATGCAGTTTCTCTTCTAAGATGTGCAGAATTCTCAATACCGTTTCTCTATTTATTAGAACTCGTCAGGAAGTTGCATATTCCCGCCATTCAGTGAGCCACTAATGCAGGTCTTCATTTCTGCTTTTGCAACGATGATATTTTCAGGCGAACGTAGTTGTACATTCAGTTTCAAATCCTACCAGCTTAATTTTTACTCAAAAACAAAGGAAAGGTAAATATCAACAACAAATTTCTGGTAAAATTTGTTTAAAAACTTCAACAAAGCAGCTGTTGAATTACACGCTGCGGCTGTTGCTCCAAGCAAAGAATATTCGATTTAAAATCAACCCTTTTCTCAAAGTTAACGCACATTTTCACGTATGCACTTTTAAAGACAATACAAATGACAGCTTAAAATGGGGGAAAAAAAGAAAAAAATCTTCAAACGACACCGAGGGACTCATTGAAAAGAGAAGAAATACCAACATATATAGTATATGTATATAAAATATTATTTATGCAGATGCACACACGCTGGGGGCAGCAAAATGTCAACAATGGAAATATATAAAAAATTATATATATACAGTTAGTGTCAGAAATATGCATACTCTAAAATTTTGACAATTTTATTAGTTCTTATTTTCCATACCAAATTTTGTTTATCTCTACATGTAATAAAATTGTAACAGGCCGATGTCTGTACATTAGACTGCATCACCCCCCATACAAAAAAAAATCGGTACTATTTTTCCATTGGAATTATAAAATCTATTATATTTTAAGACGTCCACCAAAATATTTCGAAAAAATATTAAGATTTAAGTGAGCTGGACCAATTTCAAAATACCTCCAAAAATGGAGTTTTTTATGAATAAAAATAGTTTCTTAAACATTTTTTTTTAAATCCCCTCAAATGACAAAACGGTTTAAGCTTAAAAAATTTGCATAAAAATATTGAAA
>NW_016177610.1:0-8394 GCF_001687245.7 Rhagoletis zephyria | reverse complement strand
TACAACAACAACCCAAAAAGGTTGGTTACTGTCTATACTGTGGATAGTACATCAGTAACTCACCTTCCTGATAAACTGGATATCTACCGTGCTTTGTACAAGCATTGTAACGCTAAACTAGCAACAGCGAAGTAATCAGTCATCCAAAACGCGGAACTCCGTAAGGCAGAGTACTGTCGCCGCTGCTGTGACTTTGCGTGCTAAACAACATTCTTCTAAGACTCCACAGGGAAGGGGTCAAAGTTGTCGCGTATGCATAAATATGATAAACGAAATGCTTCAAAGAGCACTAGGGGAATTGGGTTCTTCGGCAGATAGCTGAGGGCTCAGCGTTAATGCCTGGAAGACCGAATTACTATTATTCTGTACAAGGAAATATACCACTTATTTTAACCTAATTTCCTTAAATGAGCATACTCTTTCTCTTTCCCCTTCTTTCTCTTATTTTGGAGTCACTGAGCACCAGGCAAAAAAGACTTATAGTTCTCTCTATTCCTGCAAAAAATTATTGGGTAAGAAGTTGAGCCTATGACCTAATCTTATGCTATGGATGTACAAGGCGGTGAATCGCCCAATTATTGCATACGTCGCGCTGGTTTGGTGGTAAGCCGTAGAGATGAACTACATATGCACGATCTTAGGCAGGGTACAAAAGTCAGCCTGCATTGCGATTACTGGAGCGATCAGAACAAGTAAAACGGAAGCATTGAATGTAAGCTGTTATCTGCCACCGATTGATCTCTTTATTAAGAAAAGTACTTTACAGAGTGCCCTTAGGTTAAGGGAACTTAGACTTAGACTTAGAGCGTACGTACGTGCAATTACGTATCTGACTACATTTGCCCTTCGCTTCTCTTCAAAGAAAACTTCGGCAATATTTTTGTATCAAGAAAGGAGTGGAAGGAACCTATTTGTACTGAACGCTTCGAAGTATCTATTTTTACGGGCGGCTCAAAAATCAGTTGTGGTGTAGGGGTGGAAATCTTCTCAACCGACCTCAAAATCGAATAGTCTATTTGATAACCGANTGCAGGTAGAGAGGTCTTTGCCATCAAAAAGGCGTGCAAAATAAGTTTAGCCTTTAAGCTAGCGATAACCAGCATTGCTAATTTTCAGGCAGCGATCAAGGCACTTGGCTCTGTAAACATCACCTCCAGCATAATAAAACAGCGCAGAGAGAACGTTATGGCTTTGGCTGGCAGGCATGTCGTTGCGCTGATCTGGGCGCCGGGGCACAATAGAATTCATGATAACGAGATGTCTGACGAACTAGCCAGGAATAGGCAGGTTTTTGTACCTCTGAGTTATATCTTGGGCCGCATCTCTCCGCACTGGAAAAAGGTGGCCTATAGTAGGTGGAAAGACCTACAATCCTGTAGGGTCTGCAGGAGCCTTTGGCCCACCTATTGCGCCCAACGCACTGCATTTCTCATCAAACTGAACAGAAAAGATTTATCTCTACTAATTGCCGTTTACATATGGTACTGGGCCGTGGGAAGCTGGAACCCAACAATTCTTGTCGTAGCTGTAATTCACCAGATGCAGAAGAAACGGTGGAACATGTACAATTATTACTCTAAAACTTACTCTAAAATTTAATGAGCTATAAAACCGCTTTATTTTTTCATTTAATTCAGAGTGAAAAGTTTGAAATTTATAGCAAATTTTTCTGATTTGCTTCTTTTTTATTAATGTTGAACACAATTTAAAATTGGATGTAATAGTTTTCTTAAAGATTTTAAGCATCGTTTCGCAGTTGTTAGTATATCGTTTTTGTGGCTCGCCGGCGAGTCGTTGCCAAAACCGTTAGATATTGAATCACGGTTTGATGTTGCTCTGACCATGGATCAAACCCAGGTCGTACGCAGTAGTAGTATGCACTTCTAACAACTTGAAGATGGCGGCCGTTATAATAAAATATAAAAAATAATGAATATACACAACTCAATTTAAAGCTCTAACACGAAGTATTTCAAGCTGTTAACACTTAACCCCAGAAACATAAAAACCTTAAAGATATATTTATATTTAATACTAGACTCGCTTGGCGTGCAGCCAATTTCTGTTTCAACTACGTAATTTTCACACATTTCAACCCACACTTACATAAGTAAGTATGTAGGTATATGTAGCTACATACATATACACACGTTATGCACATGTTTGAGAAACACACACATTTTACACTTACTGCATAATAAATATTAAAAACAGAGAAAAGGCGACTAAGTAAAAAAACATAAAAAGAATGTGGAGCAATTGAAATTAAGCGAGTGTCGCATAAATCAGTCAACAAACATAACATGCATGCATTAAAAGTAAAAAAAATATATATATATATACATATATTGTACCCGCATGTCCTGTTGCATATCCTGCAGTGAACTCACTGATGGTGTCCATCTTAGATGGTTGTTGCTATGCGTTGGCATTACATAAATGCGGCTGCCATTTGTTTATGTAAATATTTTGTTCACACATAAATATTTTGAGCAATTTTCATACAAATTTGAATATGTGCAAATGCTTACGCATACACTTTGTGTGTTAAGTGCACATCATAAAAATATCTCAATTTTTATTCATGCATAGCTAATGTGGTCGACAACAATAAAAAATGAATTCAAGTTTGTAAACATACATATTATTCTTGCATACACACAAATGTATATAGCTATATACATGCACTTAAAGGACACTTGAAATATATGTAGGTACATATGTGTGTATGTACAAATGTATACATCCACTAAGACGCTTTGTAATGCAAAACATAAAATGTGAGATATTTAGGAATGAGTTTCAAGCAAATGCTCAGTGTATGCTAAAAAAAAAACAAAAAAAAAACAATTCAAACAACTACAACGGCTATAAACAATTTAGCCAAATTTATGGCGTCTCATTTACTATACTTTTTCTCTTCATAATATATGACCTTAGCAGGTATATTAAATGTTCTGTAAAAAATACGCATAAAAAGCACTAACATGCACACACACACACACACACACACAAAATAAAATAGCAGCAACAAAATTGCACGCAACTCAACAGCGTGCGACAATATTAAAAGTACGAAAATTGTGTGTGTGTGTGTGTTTTTGTGACTAAATAAAAATTGCAGGAAGACGAAGTGGGTCTCGACGTATGCATAATGTGACCAACCGTACTTCTTTTGGAAGTACAGTACTTCTTTTTTCGGTGGTGTACTTCGTACTTCGAAGTACAGTCAAATGTACTACTTCTTTGTGATACTTTAATCTTCCTGTTCAAACCACTAAAGTCGCCGGGGACCAATGGCATCATACCCGCGCAGCTGCGAAGGGCTCTAAAGGAGTCGTGCAATTGGTTGAATCCTATTTATGAGAACTGCGTGAGGACTGGGTACATCCCCGAGGCTTGGAGGGTGGCCAGTCTCATGTGTCCCCCAAAGATTTTCGGGCTATCAGTCTCTTAGTTTTTGCTAAAACCGCTTTTTCTAAAAACACTAGAGAGACTGATAGATCTGTATATAAGAAACGTGATTCCTCTTTCAAGAAAAGGTCGATAAATATCGCCCTGGACACATTGGTAAAGGGGGCAGAGGAAGCCTGCATGCATGAAGATTATGCTGTATGGGCCTTCTTCGATGTGGGGGGGGGGGCCTTCANACGCAATAGTCAAGTATATTCATAATCTGTGGGTTTAAATCAACCCGATAAGCTTACTTCGTGCCAGAAATATGGGGGGGATCATCTGCACTTAGTGCAGAGGCAATAGAAGCACTCCACTAGATTGTGTTCTCTCTCCCCTCCTCTGGATTACGGTTGTCAACGACCTTCTAGAGGAACTGGAAAAAGTGGACTGTCGGGTGATCGTCTATGTAGATGATGTGGAACTTTTGGTTAAGAGACGATTTCTACACACCATTTTTGATCTGCCTCAAGGTTACCTGCGTCAGGTGGGTGATCAACGGCGGCTGTCGTAGAAGCTTAACATTGTGGAAAGGGTAAGAGAGGTGTCGGTTGCCTTGCGCTGCTGTATGGGAGCTATCGGTACAGGGTGGGGTCTCTCGCCCAAATTAATTCATTGACTCTAGGAAGCCAGATTTAAGCCTATATTGTTTCAAGGAGCCCTTGTCGTGTGGAACTCTCTAGAGAAGGCTACACTTGTAAAAAAGGAATTAGCGGAGCATTAGGAACCACACCTGCACTGGCGCTTAACATACATATGTTGAACACGGCGCCTGTGGATATTGCAGACAGAATTGACGCAGAAAGGAGTGCTATTAGGCTAAGGGAAATCGCGTCCTTTTGTGACATAAAAAAAAAAAAATAGGACGTCCCTCTGCTGCAGAAAGTGCTTTTATAGGGGACTTTAAAACACGTTACCTCTCAATTTGGACTGATCCTTTTGTATCAGCTATCAAGGGCTCGCACTTTTGAACAGACACTGAGCTCGCAGGGATTGAAATTAGCCGCATTCGAAATCTCGTAATCGGCTCGCGGTGTTAACTTTACCCAACCTAACCTGTACTTCTTTGAGCTATGAAATAGTTGGTGGTCACATTACGCATGTGTATACATATAGTACTTACGTATGTACGTACCTCACATTCACATGTGCAATGTATACAAAACAAACAACACTTGACAAATGTTCCCATAAAACAGCAGAGAGCATACCGCTGATGGCGAGAGGTGACGGTTGTTTGAGGATTTTCGAGTTTTAAGTGGCGTAGGTGTGTAATTGAAAGCTGGCTTTGCCGGACACATCGGGTGGGGTCATTTGCTGAAATGTTCTGCAGTTAAAACAAGCAGCTCAATTGAGGCTTTATTAGACGCACATACGCGCAAATAATAAACCTGAGTGAATGGGGCACAAATGGGTGGGCAGTATAAATATCTACATTTAAACAAACATACATATGCACTACGTACTGAGTAAGATTTGTTGTGAAAAAATTAATAGAGGTAGCTCTTATTCTGCCATATACATATTTCTTTTCTAAACCAACGAAAACGGCAGTAATAACTACACTTGGGATGAGATGATAAACCGGTGATTTATTAAATCTCTGATTGGAAGTATATAATGATCTTGCTGGCCGGTGCCTTGTTATCGCTAATGGTGATTTCATTTCTTCCAAAAAATGTTGTCCTTCCTTCAAAATATTTTTGCTGTTACACTCAACCCTAAAAAGAGGCATGTTTTTGCCTTCTTGTCCTTTTTTGCCTTATAAGAGTGTGGCATTTTAAGAAACGAATACAAAATTTTCTTAACCTTTGCCTTTAATTTATGATCGAACGTGAAAAGAGAAAGGGGCAATAAAAGGGCGACATTTTTTGGTAGAGATTTGTAAATATTACAACACTGTTGAACAGCATTTTTGCGGAGTAACAATGGTAACTATATCTCTGAAAGAAGTAATCATGTTGATAATTTTTGGAGGACAAAATTAAATAGTTTAGTGTAGGCATTCATATCGCCAGCTTTAGAGTGAAAAGTTGCTAAGCCCATTTCTAGAAAATTTTCAGGGAATGAAAAAAAGTTTTCAAAATATTTCCTTCAAGAATTTTGCAGAAGGTTCCATTGCATATTCAAAAGTTTAGAATTTTTGTGAGCTTATCGATTTTTCTCTGCCTCTTTTGGAGTTAGTAATTTTGCCTTTAATTGAATATAAATGGCAAGAAATAAAACAAGCANTTTCTCTGCCTCTTTTGGAGTTAGTAATTTTGCCTTTAATTGAATATAAATGGCAAGAAATAAAACAAGCATGTTAGTTAATCCTCTCAGAGACGTTGTATTTCAAATTTAGCTTGATTCCTATATCCAAATATGAGTTTTCAAAAAAAGTAGACTTAGCAATTTTCGCTTTGAGCTGGCGATAGATTAATGAGATGATAATTATAATTGGTCTTTCTTTGTAGGACTTTCTTTTCATTGGCAACTAAACTGCCACAAATTTCTAGATTAAAAAATAAAAGTTCGGCAATAAAATTGTCCCTGAATCGAGTTTTGCTACAGGTACTTTCTTCCGATACCTACTCGATACTCGGTTCAAAAGTATCGGAACCAAACTTACTTGGTATCGGACGAAAATAATCGAGTATGTTCTTATATTTACTAGTATCGTTTTGTCCCCATATACAAGCTAATACAACTTCATTTGAAGCAAAACTAACTATTACCGGGGCTGGAAAAAAGATGCCAGAAGAAACTGAAGGTAAGTGCTATAAAAAGCTCGAAAAATTACCGAAATATGCTGTTAAATAAAATGAATTGTTTTAAACTTTTAGTCAATAATCTCGGAATTTTAATATTTAAAATACGGTTTTTTAAGTTATCAATCGAAAATTAGCTCCTCTGGTCATTTAAAATTGTTAAATATTTCGAAAATCTACTTTCCACATATGAAAGCGAAATGCTAGAAACTTCGGTTTTTCGAAATTTAAGGGCGCTAATTTACTCAAAATTGATACTAACAACAATCTCTTGAAAAGAAGTAACATTATTTGGAATTGTGGAAAATGGGTGTGATACCGCCCACATATGTCTATAAGATAATCTCATTATGTCAAACTGAACGTTCTATCGAAGATGTTTAAGATACCCTGCTTACCATGTAGCGGTTGTTTTCGGCAAGGCGAAAAAAATATGTATATTTAATACTGGCGCCGTGTATTTATTTAATGTTCGGCTCCACCCGCACTTAGATTTTCATACTTGTTCTTGTTTAATGTAAGACTCCTGAAACAGTACTTTTAAGTTCTTGTTGCGGTGTAGAAGCATAAATACTATTCGGACATCCGCTCGTTGGCACACGACGACGTATAATCACACGTCCAAACAAAGCCTCAGAGAATACTGAAAATATTTTTAAATTAAAATAGAAGGTATGTGAGAATAAAACGAACTCCTGACATAAACACAGCTTCAGCTTTACATCATCCAGTAATAATTATTGCTGAAACTACATTGGCCATCATTTTCTTTGCTATCAGTATTGTTTCACTATTAAGGTTAGGTGGATCAAGGTACCAAAAGAAGAATGAGATGTGCTTTAGTTATTAAATTGACATTCTCTGAACGAAGTCTGCATTCGCGGTGGGAGGAACTATGACTTCTGGCAAACTCTTATCCTTTTTAGTTTACAACATTACATTCCGTTTAGCTGTCTGTTCGTAATGGGTGCAAGGTTATGATTGTCTGAACGTGCTACATCTATTGGAGGTGCCACGCTCCTGGTGAACACATAAACAATCACTGTCTTTCAGTTTGCTATAAACGCCACGCCCTCTTGTATAAACTCATTTGTATACATTTGCCATTAGATTTCTCAGCAAATTTCAAAGTCATGTGAGTTGGGGGTCCGAAGATATAGCAAATGTAAAATTTCATGGCTATGGAATATGCCGCGCCCCGTATGCAAACTCATTTATATATATCTTACTATAAGCACCTACCACGGATGTGTCTTCATACCAAATTTTAAAGTCATGTGACCTATGACCCCGAAGTTATGGCTGATTAAAAATTTCACACCTATACGATGTGGAACGCCCCTTTTACAAAAGTAGGTATATCTACTTTACTACAAGCATCTACCATAGATATGCATATCAGTACACCAAGTTTCAAAACTGATTAAAAGTTTATCCTATGCTATGTCCGAGGTCACTGCCTAGATATCAGTTAAAGCCCCATGAAAATCCATTCAGCAGTTCCAGAGATTAGTGAGTTCAAACAGACAAACAAATAAAAGCTTTTAAAAACATACAGCGTTTCTACAGTTTTATTATAGCAATAGACAGCCTATTTCCACCAAAAGTTAGGAGGCCAGGTAAGTTGGAAGAATTTTAACTTGAGGTGATGGTGACGTGGAATAATGTCAATGAAATTAATGTCAGTAACATTAATACACAGGCCAAAAGTCAATTGACATCAAGTCACTTTGGAATTGATTCACCTTCTAAAAGTGAAGTATGTATTGTTATAAAAATACATTTTTATACCCGAGCGCACTTGTGCACAAGGGTATTATAACTTTGTTCACATAACGGTCGGTTGTAACAGGCCAAACGAATCGAGATAGATACAGACAAATGGTAAATTGTTACCAAAATTGGTAGAAAAATGTGGGTAAATTTTTTCTAATTTTGGTAGATTTTTGTTGAATTATATGGTTTGAATAACAAATAAAATTTTTGGTTCGCGCTTTATTTTTCGCAGTTATCTTCATATTACAAATTTCTTTCCAAAAGTGTAGTCTACTTTATTGCATTAATTTTCGAACACTTTAATGCATACAAACGTATAAATGTTCATATCGTCGCTTGGCGCACAATACCACAAATACGATAAAAGCAATACCGCGTTTAAGATAGTCCGAAAATTTCACTAAAGAGCGAAGAA
>NW_016177609.1:0-8394 GCF_001687245.7 Rhagoletis zephyria | reverse complement strand
GATGACCAGCGACGACACCCATTGCTGGCTCGACGCACCAAAAATAAAGAAAACAACAAATAAGCAAAAAGGCAACTAATAAAAAAGTGCGGAAGGAAATTGGCGTCGCAAGTCGCGAAGTTCAGATGAGCTCTCTTCAACGCCTTCATGGGTGCAACAAAAAATATTGTACAGGAATGTGTAGCCGGAAACTCGCTACGCAGCAGCAAAGTTAAAAAGTAGCAATGAAACGCAGCGCGCCCTGCGTGGCTATAATTATCGCAGATTGAATGGAGTAGTGGAGAGGTTTAGCTTCATTGCCAACACGCTATTGTAGCGCAGCTGCTGCGGCGGCCAAGTGGCGCATCCGTTCAACGCACACTTTGGCAACAAGGCAACGAGTTTTGTTTTAGCAACTCGAAGCCGTATCCCTTAGCTTTAGCTAATTAGTGTTAAGCAGCGTTATTACTAAAAATACAAACAAAAACAACAACAACAACAACAAAATAAAGTGTACAAAGTTGCAGCATATTTGCGTTGGCGCGATAATCAACGCTGCACAAATTCACTCGCGCATACAAATCTGTATGTATATAGGCATCGTTCCGTTGCAAGTTCGTGGCTGCAGTCTTTTGTTTTTATGCGCCGAAGCATTCTTGTGCTAAAATGTGAGGAAATATGATTGGAAAAGCAAAGTGGAGAAAAAAAACTCCAAATCGCACTATAATATACACAATGAGTATAAAGTAGCCAAAGTGATGGCCTTGCTGCTACTTCTGCTTCTGGTTGTGGGTTGCGCCAACAGCTGCACCTGCCACTGCCACTGCCACCACCACATTGAAGGCCCCGTTCGCCTATTCGCAAGCCCGTATTGCCGATAATTATTAATGCTCAGCACCCTCCCTCCTTGGGCCGGGGACCCTTTGGTGTTTGCCATTTGATCTGCTGGTTTTCAGGTCTGCTGCTGCGCGCTCGTTGCCTTTGAATTATCATTATTGCTGCACAGGCGGCTCATAGCTACTGTCCGTTTGTCCGGTTGAGAAGGCAATGATCTCCGACTGCCCTTTGCTATTTTTTAATTTACCCCTTTTTTCTTTGTTGATCTGCTGCTAGTCTTACTGGTTGTGCTCGTGCTTGTGCGTGTTGCTGTCGTGGGCTATTTTTCGCCTACGGCTGCACACACCGCTGCCACTGCGCGGATCCCGTTCGCTAAAAAGGAAGGAAGTTCGTTGTTGATGAAATTACATAGATTTTGCAGGCACATTTTGCTTTGCAAACTTTCGTTGCCATCGACTGATTACACTGCTAATTTGGTGTTTACACTGCGGAGAAAAATGTTCGGGAAATCGGTCGGCTTAGAAGAAAAAAAATCGAATTTCTCAAGAAGGACGAATGGGTAATGAAAAGGCGCTTTTAATAAATTTTATCTTTTTAGGTTAATAAAGTTTACAGGATGAAATTCGATGATGAGGTCGGGCGCATATTAGTCCTCAAACAATAATAATAAAAAAATAAAAAATATTGAAAATTTTCAAGGATATTTAGGACAAAATTTGTAAAGAACATTTTCATGCGAATTCGTCCTTATGCAACAAAAAATTTATTGTTTTATAATTCTATAGAATTTTTTTGTTTTATATAGTAACCTTAGTGTTGTCCTATATTGCACTGCATTTTTTGAAATAATCATACTTTTAAATTTCAAAGTCCTTTCAAAAAATCCTAACGTGCGAGAAAAAAACTAGGTACACAGTTTTACTACAATTTTCCGAATATATTCGTTTTGTTTGTGTGTAAAATTTACTGTCGCACGGTGTTATCATTACGGTGATGATGGTTTATTTTCTAGCTCCAAATTGCCATTGCTATCGAAAGAAAATTTATTTACTATAATTTCGACATCTTTAGTGATTTTATGTTTACTATTCATGTATTTATCGATTTCTCGTTGTTATCGACATAATTATCCTTATCGATATTTTTGGTGCTATCGATAACTTTCAAACTCTTCTACTATGGTCTAGTCTGTTACTTTTATCGGTATATTATTGTTATCATTAGTATCAGTATCATTAATGTTAATCGACATCGATGTATATATCTGGCTTTCCCTTTAAATAAATGTATTAGCATTTTCGATATCCATAGATATTGATTTCGTTATCAATATTGTAATTGGTATCTACATCCTTAATATTATCGATATTATCGTCTATGGCTTTGTAACTCTTTGATCGTTATCGTTTGGTTATCGATGCCGACATTTGTCATATTTTTGTGCCGATGCCATACTTATCAGCTGTTGTTCTCTACGTTTGTATGTATGTATATATGGGTTTGTCGTTATACATAAGTACTTAAATTGCTATCGATATCGATATTGTTGTCGGTATTCTTTGTTGTTATTTAATTTTCTATCACCTTAATCATGGCTTTCTGCTCGTTCAAAGGTTTTGAAATCAACAGTTTTGCTATCGACATTGTTATCGATATCTTAAAAAACGTAGTACTTCAATTGTTTGATTTTTTTTATTTATTAGATTTTTGATTGCTCAAATTCTTCGCCGTGTAAGGTCTTTTACTTCATTCACATATGTAAATGTCCCCCTTCCCTTTTCGACTTCTCAACACAATTCACTTGCAACATTTATGCAATCTGCCAGCGATTAAGCTAGCCTCGCCAATAGTGGGTGGGTGGGTGTGGTTACGCCCCCCAACGTGATCTCCAACCACCAAGACCATACTAGGCAACATTAGCCGTCCGCAACCTGCCACATCGATGCTCACTGCTAGCCAGGCAGACAAGAAGGCAGTCAGGCAGGCAAGCAAGTAAGCAGGCAAGCAGGTAAGCAGGCTGCTAGCCAACCGGTCGGTCAGCAAAGTGAAGCAAATGTGGTAGCCACGTCAGTGTCTACTTGTCTAAATGTCTTGATGAAAAAGTGCATGCTGCTGGCGGGCATGTTGCAGGCTCACTTACTACTTACATAACTCATGCACGTGCATACACAAACAAGTGTTCTTACAGCTAGAGCGCTCTGTATGCACACATAGTGTGGCAAACAAGTGGTTGCGATGTTGCACAGGCATTTATGTTTTTTTTTTTTTAACTCTTCCACTTTTCCAGTTCCGATGGATATTTGATCGTTTGCAATGCTTGCCTCTGGATGTTGTTCACGTTGATGACGCGCAGTTTATTGTTTCGCTATACAGCTGCTGCTGCTTTTTATGTTGATGATTGTGGCGGAAAATGTTGCACGTCTACATATACACTTGTTGTTAGTGCTGTTGTTTCTGCTTGCATATATTTATTTGGTTAGTTTGTTCGCTAGTTGTGGGCGCTACGCAGCAGACATTTTGCGAATGTGTTTAGTGCGTTGCAAGCAGCGGCACGCAATACTGCAACTCAATGAAATGCGGTTTAAGTGAATGCCTAATTAAACGAGTTTTTCACTTTGTCCATCAGGCGAATGGATACGCCCGCTGCCCACCGCCCGCTTGGCTTGGTATTTTAATGCAATATCCTGTTTTGAGTTTTTATGCGTCTCATTGCCGCTATCACCGGCACCGGCACCGCCGTCGCAGTCACCGTGCAACATGTACCACCACACCACACCACACCGCCAAGCTGCCATCGACCACGCACGGCCACAAATTGTATTGCAAATGATGCGCAGTGATAAGCATCGCCGCAGCTGGCTTCTGCAGTGGCTGAAAGCGCGCTGACTGGCTGGTTTGCTGATCGTTATCAGCGCCGTTGATCTTGCGTCGAAGCGCGGTGTTGAATTTCAAATTTGATTTCAAGGTGTTGCCGAGGTGTTAATGAGCAAAATCATTTGCACATGCGCAATAAATGTTTGCTGGCGAACAATAAAGGAAAATGCGAACGATGTGAAAAAAACTGTAATAACTTATATTTGCATTGCCGGGCGAAGCTAAAAATTGCTCGCTTTGTTAAGTTTTATTGCTGTGAAGACAAAACGCTGTTGGGCGCGTGAAAGGCGAATGGAGCGCGCCTCAAGCCTTGTCGAGACTAACGAAAGTGGATTGAGGAGAAGAAAAAGTGGCGGCAGCAGCAGCATCGCAAACCGAGCAGCGCGCCCGACATCAAATGCGCCACAGACATGCAACACAAATTTGTTATATTAATTAAATGGTGGCGAGATGAGCTGCCGCCGCGTTGCAATTAAAAACTTTGCGCTGCAACTAAATTGAAAACGCGCATGACGTGCCAATGCATGAGTATGTGTATGTGTGTGTATGTATGTTCAAGCTTATTAATTATCACATGAGTGTGCGCGCGCGCGCATGCTCACGCGCTCCCTCAGTGGCCGACAGCCGTACAGATGCATATGAATTTGAAGAATGAATGCTGGCGCTAGGCAAGCAGACGAGTGAGCAGCCGCCAATGAGTGAGTTTGCTCGCAAGCTGTTTCAATTAATTTTCCGTTTTGTATTGCATATTTATCAACTGTAAGTTTATTTTTTGCATGCAACGAGCCGAGCGCGCAAATTGCTTGCAACAAATGAGGTGTTGAAAAGTTGATTATTTTTGTTTGATACATTGTAGTGAACAGCGATGCGGAAGGCAGCGCGCGCAGCTTACTGGTTTGTAGAAGAGAGAGGGAAAGAGAGAATATAGACTGCAGGCAGGTGGTGGGGCAACTCTGAGCACAATGCTAGTTGGATATTAGCATATGGGAAAGTGGCGCCGGCTGCAGCGCATACAGAATTAATGCAACTAATGAGCAGCCATCAAAGTGTTCTTATGCAAATACTAATGAGCAGCAATCGAGGCAGCGCGATCAGGGAACTTTTTTATGACCGTCAAATTTTTATCTGCGCTGTTGTGAGTTGCTTGACAACCATTGAGTCTACATTTTCCCACCATCACCGGCCAGTCAACAAACTGCTACATACCACAATTCTATCGCCGTATATTTGCCTCTAATGAAGACAATCAATTGCCATTTAGAGTATCAAGCGCCAAGCGCCAGCTAACTCAATCATGCATGCAATGCGACCATAAAGAAAAAGAAATGAAAAATATGTTGAACAAGCGCTGGCGCCAGCATTTTATGGCACAAAAGCGTACTCGTTATCAGGTGCGGCAGCCAAGAATCAAAGCACAGTTGGTCAAAGGTCTCCAACGCGTCGCTAAGTGTGTGGCACACATAAATAGAAATGAATTGTGAATAATAAATGTACAAACATTTATACATTTGTACAATGAAGAATGTGACAGCTTATCGATATTTAAATGAAGTGTTGCTGGCTGCCAATGCTGATGGGAGCGAGGCAAACCACCAACTGCCGAAATTCGTCAACGTGCCGACGTCGGCCGGTCACACGGATACGGATGGTCGTCGGAGTGAAGTAAGCTGTAGTGGAGTGCAGTGGTGTTGGCGGACCAGCATTTTGTGGCTTAGCATTTGTTTAATGGGATCACTTAAATGCTCATTTCATGCACATTTGCCTTGAATTTTCTTCGTCACACTTGTGGCGGTGGTGGAGTAGTTGGTGTTGGTGGCAGGTTGATGGACCAAGCCAGAATATTTATTTGTTTTTAATGCGCGCTGATTCTGTGTGTTTGAATGTTTGCGAGTGTGTGTGTATGTAGAAATAGCTATAAACTTTTCGGAGCGAATGACTTTGGAAAAAAATTCGAAGCTCATAAAAATCTGTAGAAAGTGTTTATACATTTATTATCACATAAGGCTAGGTTTCTATGGCTTTATAAAGGACGGGAAAACTAATAGCAATCGCAGACAGCTAAGAAATTACAGTCTTAATTTAAATGCTTTACTCAATAATTGCGTTAAAACTATAAAAAATGGTGTGTTTTTGTCAGAGGCTTTTTCTTACCCAAAACATCATGGCTGCATTTCTTTATTCGTTCTGAACGTTTGGAATAAACTTTTTTGTTTAATTATTCTTTAGAACGTTCCTGATCTTATGTTAACCTTTATTTCAAACGCATTCTGTTTATTCCGGCTGTGAAATGGGATTATACAGAATGTATAAAGAAACGCAGCCTTTAATTTTGGACGTTGGAAGCTGACCATAAGCCTATTTATCCAGCAACAGTCAACAGAAGATATGCCCCCGCGGCTGACGTGTTTAGGCAATTTGTTGGCCATGGAGGTTCCTGTAATGGCAATGCTCTTTGGAACCCAAATCAGCTTTATTTATTTCTAATCCGAGACGGCCTTAAGAATTCCCCGACCATGGCCTGAATTGCGGCAATCGGTATCGAGCATAACAGGAATCGAAATATGAGTTTGAGGTTACGGCATTCGTCACCGAGTGGGCTTCTTCAATTTAAATTATATTGTGGAGAAAATAGACGTCATTTTGTTTGGTTCGATGCGAAACGAGTAATCACTCGGATGATTAGCTCGGTTCTTCCAAACCGGTTTCAACTAGCTTTTTTTAATTTTTCGAAGTATTTTTAAATCTGGATTTAACGAATACTGAATAATTCGGATGTTTGCAATCGATTAAACCGCGTTTTAACCAATTTTATTTATACGTTTATTTTATTGAAAATGGAACTAGAACATTTTTATTAATTTTATACCGGATGACTAGAAAAATTTTCACTGCAGAAAATTACTTAATAACTAAAAGGAAAGCCGAACGAAAATCATTCACTTTTTTGTTTTAGCAGCTTACTCAGTCCAAATCAGTGAACCGACTACATGTTGTCTTCATTCTCGACGGGTTTGGCCCATAAGTAGAGGGATGTTAGATGACCTATTGAGAGTGGACATATGACTAGGTGGTTAGTGTCGTCGGGGAATTTATTTCAAATTGGACTGAACAGTTTAACCGGCTAAAATTTACAGCTCCACGAAGCAAACCTAGCTCTTCGTCTGCGATAGCTGGCGTTGGCCTCCGCTGATGGAATTCAACGGATGAGTGTTGACGAGGATGTTGATGTTCGAACATATTTTGCCTCACTGATTTCTAAATTAAAGCTTTACCTATTTTTAGCAAACGTATTTTAGTTTTGGTCATGACTTATTACTAACAGTAAGTGTTACTGTAGAGAAAATGAATAGCAGTTTTTTGTTCAAATTGCTGGTTTCCTCTCTGGATCAACGTCCAAGCATTTGATCCTGCAGGAGAGTACGAGTGAAATGCCACTCATCGAGTAAAGCTGGCCATTAAGCATTTTATATGTGCTGGCGCACGAGACAAGCTACATATTTACAGTATCGGTGACAAGACCACAGCTGATAGACCAATTTGTGACTCATTTTAGGTAACCCTCCTCGTTTGACTATTAGTGCCAAAGTTGGCAGCGTAGGCTTCTCTGAAATGTGGTCAAGGACTTCGATCACGAGCTTTACTCTCGCTTCGAGTACATAATTAAAAGCCTCTGCCATCGAAGCAGGCAACAACCAAATAGTGTTTGCTCCTAAATGACGCCACTAAAACCTTGACATGTGAATGGAAAGCTGTTTCTAATGATATGTCGTTGAAGTTGGCATGCCTATCGCTCTCCAGGGTTTTTGGACGCGTGAGGCCAATTTCCTGCCTTGAGAATACTCGCACATTCCTCCAACTATTTGGGATATAACCCAGCTTATGTAGATAGGATGCGGATGCGACATGAAATCTCCGCAATTCATTGCAGTTGTATTCCATGGCATAACATAATTTAATTTAAAGTTATTCATTGTAGAAAATTGTTAGGATAGTATCCTTACATTCTTCAAAGCTGAACTGTGCTATTTTGAAAGGAAAATTATTAAATTTGGTGGGCATATCCCTGACAAAAAATTCATTTCATATTAATATAAAAACTTATGTATATATCTACTTGCTTATATTTATGTGTATATTATGGAGTTCGTGCATATGTTCAAGCGTGTAGTGGAGTAATTAAAAACACCTTCACACCTTTTACAGGCTCGTAAATACACCTTCAAATATTTTCTTTCAACTTGCTCCTTTTTATTTCAGTTTGCATTGCACACTACCCGCATTTCGTTGGCGCTTGTGTGTTGTTGTGGCATCTTTGTTTGTGTTATCCACAACAACAACAACCACAACAACAACAACTAAGGCAAAAAGAGAGGTCACAATGTGGGGTCTTCAGGAGGTCTACAAAAAGTCTGGAATTTTCAATCTGTTTCCTTTTAGTAGTTTTCACCCCACGCCACCCCGCCCCGCCCCGCCCCACCCCATTTTGCCACGCCTCTTATGGACACAAAGGCAAAGCTCAACGCGAACACACGTACCTTCAAATGGGAAGCTTAAAGCGCTCGTTGTCGCCTGGTTGACTGACTGAATGTCTGCCTGCTTGGCCTGACGTTGACGGAGTAGGCTTAGGTGCTGAGTGCTGATTTTATTTCTACCACTTTTTTTTGTGGAATGCCAGTTGCTATTGTAGTGGTGTGGCACTTGGAA
>NW_016177608.1:0-8394 GCF_001687245.7 Rhagoletis zephyria | reverse complement strand
TGCTACAAATGATTATAGCGGCCAACGACAGGCTGTAGATCTTAGTGAGCTATTCTACTCCCGCAGCGTCAACAAGCATAGTCCATTGGCGGTTACGACTTTGGGGTTTTTTGCCTTCCTGTTGGCCTCTTGAAATTAAGCGATTATTAAATTAAGGTATACACTGGGTTTTGGTAGGTTTGTAGCCTCATGAGCACTCTACGTTTGGCCTTATACAACTAAGGATGCAGTGTGAACTATGGCCTAACATAGTTTGCTAATTTCTGCGAACACGACGATTTGTCTTCACAGAACTGAGGTTATAGACACATTCTTTCAATTGCTTGAAACTCTGCCTTTTTATATAATAACCGCTAGAGGCGTGACATATTTTTCTTTAATCATCATTTACTGGCTCGTCAATACAACTTCAACTTAATCTTAAACTGTTACAGGCTGAGGTAATTGAAAGCCTTTCCATGATAGTTTGAAAGAATTATTTTATTCTGGCAGGAAAGTCTGAGAAAAAAAACTCCCATGCCAACTTTCATGGCGAAAAGCTCTTTTGACTCTTTTCGTTGAGCTCTTTGAGTTTTTATTTAATTTTCATTTAATTCTTAGAGTTTATTGTTTTAAAAAGAAAAATGTTTTGTTTTAGTTTAATTTAATTTTGGGAGCTTATTTTTCTCTTTTTTATTGTTTGATTTTTTTAAATTAAATTTTTAGATTATGTTATTTTATAAAGAAAATTTTTTTTGTAATATTATTTAATTTTTAAGAACTTATTTTGTTTTCTCTTTGTTTCTTTTTTTTTAATTAGGTTTAGAAACTTTTTATAATCTTTGCTTTTTTCAATTAAATTGTTTTCTTTTTTTAATTAATTTTTTTAGTTTTAAGATTTTATTAATTTGAAAAGAAAAATATATACATATTTTTTAATTTAATTTAATGTTTAGAAACTTGTATTTTTTCTTTTTCAATATACATATAGACATACTTTTCTAATTTAATTTTCTTTTATTTTTAGAATTTATTGTTTTAAAAAAAAAATGTTTCGTTTTGACTTAATATACTTTTAGGAATTTATTTTTTATTTATTTTTTTTTCTTTTCAGTTTCAGATTATATCATTTTAAAAGGTAAAATATTTTTCATAATATTATTTAATTTTTATGAAATTATTTTGTTTTCTCTATTTCTAAATTGGTTTTAGAAAATTTGTTTATCTGTGCCTTTTTTAATTAAATTTGTTTATTTTTGAAATTTAATGAAATTTAATTTTTCAGATTTTATTGTTTTAAGAAGAAGCATATTTTACTAGAGGATATGATAAAATTTTTAGAAACTTATTTTATCAACTTTATTTCTTTGTTGATTTGAGATTTTTCTCCTTTAAATTTAATTTTCTTTAATTTTTAGTTTTCATTGTTTTAAAAAGAAGAATATATCATATTTTTTACTTAATTTTAATTTGGAGAAAACTTGTTGCCAAAAGACAAACAGAATAAATCAAAGACCTCCTCGTACAGAAAAGAGCTTTCAAGATAGTTGCCAGACTTTACAATCGTCTAACAAAAAACCTTTGGGAGAGTTGAGAGACAGTTGCCAAAGTTGCACTGTTAGTATGTTAATTTACAATATTACCCGGTTAATTGCCATCAGCCNAATTTAATTTTTCAGATTTTATTGTTTTAAGAAGAAGCATATTTTACTAGGGGATATCATAAACTTTTTAGAAACTTACTTTATCAACTTTGTTTTTTTGTTGATTAGAATTTTTTCTCATTTGAATTTAATTTTCTTTAATTTTTAGTTTTCATTGTTTTAAAAAGAAGAATATATCATATTTTTTTACTTAATTTTAATTTGGAGAAAACTTGTTGCCAAAAGACAAACAGAATAAATAAATCAAAGACCTCCTCGTATAGAAAAGAGCTTTCAAGATAGTTGCCAGACTTTACAATCGTCTAACAAAAAACCTTTGGGAGAGTTGAGAGACAGTTGCCAAAGTTGCACTGTTAATATGTTAATTTACAATATTACCCGGTTAATTGCCATCAGCAAGAGACTAATTCCATGCGAGTAAATATACTTGATTTGCGCTTTAAGAACTCCTATTTTATGAAATTTTTACATTTAGCTAACAGAGAATATGCTAGCAGTTTTTTTTTTAACAACAACAACACAAAGGTATCAGAATAAACCGACTCACTGACTGATTGGCAGAGCCAGTCAATGTTTTCACAGATTCAGTTTGCTTGCTTGAAATTGCTAGTTGCATGGCTGCCAACTTTAAATTGACAATCATTTGAATTATTATTGCTAAGCAGATGCAACAGCTATGGCAGCCAAGCAAGCTAAGGGAAATAGGCGAACAGCAACAAAGCTACTCGTAGCAGCAACACGCTGAAGGATGAAAATTCCCAGGCTTTACAATGTTACACTTTTGAAATATTTCTGTTATTTTTTTTTTAACCCTGTCAGATTGCATTTAGTACAGTTAGCAAAGCTTTGTTGTTGCGAGTGTTTTTCGTTGGCCTTCTGGCGAACACTGAACGTTCAGTGGGCATTTTAGTAAAGTGAAATAAATTGGCAGCGATTGTGCTAGTGAGCAGAGCATGAAGAGAAAATATGAGCAAAAACAAAAATTGAAAAAGAAACGCGACAAAAAACTTAGCAATCTCAAAAAAAAAATTAGCAAAAAATAGTGAAGTTGAAAAAAATTAGTCAAAATATGAGCTACACAGCACATGGTTGATTGTTTGTTTGGCTGTGCAGCGCAAAAAATGCCTAAGGCTGCATNAGTGAGCAGAGCATGAAGAGAAAATATGAGCAAAAACAAAAATTGAAAAAGAAACGCGACAAAAAACTTAGCAATCTCAAAAAAAAAAATTAGCAAAAAATAGTGAAGTTGAAAAAAATGAGTCAAAATATGAGCTACACAGTACATGGTTGATTGTTTGTTTGGCTGTGCAGCGCAAAAAATGCCTAAGGCTGCACCGGCAACAATTGCCAACAAGCAATGACTTTGGCTGCTGCTGCTGTTGCTCAGGTACAAAAGACAAGAAAATCGTGAGACTTTTTAATGGAATTGGTTCGTGAAGAAGTGTTGATGAGGTCGATGATGTGAATGATGATGCTGTTGATTGGAAATTGATGTCATTGCAATGTTGCAATGCAATTGCGCACTGTTTCTTTTTGTTTATTTTGGTCTTTTTGTGCACTTTTTTGGTAAATTCTTGCTGCTAGTGTTGCTCCCACTACTGTTTTAATGAAGATATTTATTGTATTTTTTATGATATCAAAAACAAAAATAAAAAATAAATCCATAAATCTTCAAGTGTGGCTTATGAGCTGTCAGCAAATCATGAAAGCTGATCTCCAAGGTTAATAGGCAAACCAAGGAAATGAAAGAGGATTAANGATGTCATTGCAATGTTGCAATGCAATTGCGCACTGTTTCTTTTTGTTTAGTTTGGTCTTTTTGTGCACTTTTTTGGTAAATTCTTGCTGCTAGTGTTGCTCCCACTACTGTTTTAATGAAGATATTTATTGTATTTTTTCTGATATCAAACACAAAAATAAAAAATAAATCCATAAATCTTCAAGTGTGGCTTATGAGCTGTCAGCAAATCATGAAAACTGATCTCCAAGGTTAATAGGCAAACCAAGGAAATGAAAGAGGATTAAAAAAGTTACTAACTTAACTTAATTGGAGTAAATAACTATACTTATAGCAAATCAAGAAAAACTCAAACATTATTTCTAAACAAGCCTCTCCATTTGTTATCCTATAGAAAACTGATAAAATCATTGGAAAAAAATTGTACCCAATTGAAAAATATGAAAAAAATTGTGAAAATTGCAAAAATTGATTTTTTCATGAAACTGAATCAAATTGCATCGAAAATATTTGTAAATTAGTATATTTTTTTTTCAACCAGCAATTTTTTACCTCTCCTAAAGGTTTTCAATTTTCAGTTTCGTTTCACACATTTAAAGTTAAGGTCTCTTAAAACTGTTTCCCTGGAAACATTATTGAATTATTTCCAATAACTTGTGCACAATTTATTGAAATTCGACTTTGCAAACATGTGGCAACCCTGTTCGAAATATATTCAAACAAAAACCTTTTCAAACCTCTTTCGTTTGACATCCATATTTTGATGCATACATATTTCTATTAACTTGTTAATTGCTTTTAATCTAACGTTATAAACAGGTGGCAACCGTCCTCAAAGCTCAAAAAATACTCAAAATATCAGGCGGAGTCATATGCGCTCTGTGTGCCAAATTTCATCTAAATACGTCAATCTGTTGCTGGGTGAAGAGAAGGTCTCGCGTATCGTGTCGTTTTTTAATTTCATAAAAATTAGACTTTTAAACAGGTGGCAACCATCCTACTTGTAGCTTAAAAATGAAGCCTTCTAAATGCCATTTCGACTGGTAGCCATTTTTAATTTATTCATTAAACTTTTTAAATAATTCGAACTTTCGTTTTAAATAGGTGGCAACCCTCTTCGAACACCTAACAACATTCTAAATATTCAAACTAAAAATTTTTTAGCACACATTTGTTTGACAAACATGTTTTAATCTCTCTTTATTATTGTGGTTTATTAAATTAAATTCAACTCTTGAAACAGGTGGCAACCCTATTTAGAATATTTTTGAACTACGCCTATCATAAACCTATTTCGTCTGACACACATATTGTAATAGATATTTTAATTACCTAATTCTCTTAATTCAGGTCGAATTTGGTTTTGCAAACAGGTGGCAATGCTCCTACTTGTAGTTTAGATATGAGGCTTTCTCAAATTCATGTGACAGCGATATTTTATGAATTCATTTACCAACTTAAATATTTGACCTTAATTTTGGCAACCCTCTTCAAAAAATATGCTAAACTTTCAACCTAAAGATTTCTTAATACTCTTTCGTTTGACACCCATATTTTAATATTTAATATTACTTGTGTATAATTTAATTAAATTCGAATTTTCAAGCAGGTGGCAACCCTTTTTCAAACATTTTCGAACTATGCCCATCTTCAATCTCTTTCATCTGACAGCCATATTGTGGAAGATATTTTAATTGCTTTGCTCGCGGGCAGGAATGCGCCAAAAAGTTTCTAGAACAAAATAAGGCAGCAGTCAACTGTTTTCAAGAATGGGGCAAGTTCTTGCACCGATGAGGTTGGAGATGGCGTAACAGATGTACAGTGTACACTTCAACTATGAAGGGAGTACTGTTCGATGCTTTTAAAAAGCGAAACAGTTGGGGCGTTTTACGAAGAAAAACCAGGAGAAACCAACATCCTAGATGAAAGAGAAAAGCATTAATGCGGTTCAAAACCAACAAATATCCTAGAAACGGCCATGCTTTTTAAGCAAAGTGGAGATAAGCTGTAGGACGCATGTACCAGCTGTTAAGCGAATTTTTTTTTGGGATAGATGTCCGAAGTTTGGAAACTGAGTGTAGATTGCCTAAATAGCAGAGATTCTACGGTTTACGACAAGATAAGACTTCTAAGAATTTATAACGTTCTATCCATGACTAAACACTTTCGTGAACCAAGAGCAATGGACGGTCCTTGAGAGGCAATCGCCGATGCAATTTAGACTCGGCGCAAATTGACAAACGTGTTATCTACCACGAATTTGATTATTTTAATGTTCGCAGTTCCGATGATTCCTAGTCAAACTAAGATGCTGCCACCATTAGGTTTCCCAAGAAAAAAAAATCCCCTAATAAAGTGGCACCCTAATATATGTACATACCCACAATTAGTACGCAACCTACCGGTAATCAAAGCTAACGCTGCGTTAGACCACCCACAGACCAAAACAAAGCTACCGCCATATTTTTCTTTCATTTGCACTGCAAATAAATAAACATAGTAAACATAAGAAAAAGGTATTGTAATATCAATGGTGAGAGCCACTAATGCAACACGTACGCAGACAACACGCCGCGTGGTCAACGTGGAATGTGCAAAAATTATTCATAAAGAAATGAATGAGTAAAAAAAGCCAAGTAAAAACCAAAAGCAATAAACAGCGTACTAACAAAGAAATAGCAAGTGAACACCGAAAAAAACCAAAAAAAAATAATAATAATAATATTGCACGACAATTGCAAATTAGAAAAACACTACCNAGCGTACTAACAAAGAAATAGCAAGTGAACACCGAAAAAAACCAAAAAAATAATAATAATAATATTGCACGACAATTGCAAATTAGAAAAACACTACTACTACATTGGCAGTAACAGTTGAGTCGCAGTGTGTTAAAGTGATTTTTCTAAGGTTTTTGCTTAGCTACGAGCATATAACTCCGTTTATACTCACGGCTTGCCTATCCACGGGCCGAGTACCCACACACGTAAAGTGTTCGCTATTTTTTTATTACTTATTTGCGCTGACACATATTTCTCTCTCTTTCCCTCTCACTTCCTCATTCAACTATCTAGCAAGCAGTGCTGGAAAAGTTGGTAAAATTGTACTGTTTTCAGCCTTTTTTTTATTTGAAATTACATTCTTTTCTTATTTTTTATTGGCATTTTTTAATGTCAAATAGCTTGTCTCTTTTGCGGAAAGATACGGAAGGGTGGTCGACGAAACGTAACTGCGGCTGATTGCGCCAAATTGCTGCAGTTTTTATGTACCGTATCACAGCAGGAACCAACGATAGAGTCTTGTGCTCAACTCCGCTTCTCGATTTTTTTTTATAGCCAATACAGTCCGAGATAAAATTATCAAAAATCTACGCGATTTTTCAGCAACTTGCATTTTATTTACTTTATTGGGACATAATATTTCATACTCAAAAAAAATTAAAAATCTTATTAAAAAGTAGAAAGTTTTGAAGCAATTTTGGAGAATTTTTATAATATTATTATAAATTATTATTATATTAAATATGAGTTTGTATGATTTTTGTTAGATAAAAAAATGCACTTTTATAAAAACCTAAAAACTTTTAAATAAATAGAAGAAAAGTGGGCAAACCTTGCTAAATGTCGCGTTTCTATTTACTCTATCACTCTATTTACTTTTTAGGTACATTAGTCTGCTTTTCGGTACAATTTGTTTTCGCAAATTATGTACAATTTCATAGTTCAATTTTCCATCCCTGCTAGCAATCGTCAATTGTAGTCACATGCGAGTATATTTAAATCGCACAGCGCGCTTGCAAACTTGGCAACAATTATAATGACAACATCAGAACAAAAAAGCTTAAAAGCTTAAATTACAGCCAGAACACGTGCTACTTTTTATGTCTGTGCGCTTGTGATGTGCTTTAATAGTGAAAAATATGAAAAAACGAAAAAAAGTGATAAATTCGCAATAAAGCAAGTGTGTCACTCCAGCGACGCCATCTCAGTTTGCCCTGAAGGCGCCATTTAATAACTGACCAATAAGCAATGAGCAGCTTAATAACAAACTAATAATTACTTTTAACTGCTAGCTGAAAATATCCGCTTTGACTTAGTATTTTTTCATTTTGCAATTTTTTATTTATTCTAGCTTAGTTGTGCATTCGTTAGGTTCATTGCTCACGTCTTATGGTTCGTTGTATTTGTGTACAATATTGAATTTTATATTTTTTTCTGACGATTTCTGCATTCAGTAATAAACATAGTGCACAAATCGTTGCATTCTTCATTTTCATCGACTAGGAATAATAAATGAAGACTTAAGCATTTAGGTGATAAAGAGCTCGGTTTAAAAAATAACCAATTATATTCTAATCGGATTCCTTTTATGTGTTGTTAGTAAGATTACGTATTTTACAGGTTACACATTTTAATTGCAACTTCTGGTAGTCAGAATTCCTTTTTTTTTATTAAAAGTCAAATTGCTCGACTTCTTTTTGTTTGCAGTTGTTGTTGTATTGTGGCGGCTATTTAGCCCTGCCAGAATCGGATAATCCCTCAATCGTTTTCATCAAGCTTAGCTAACGGTACTCCCAAGAAATGAGCAGTTTCGACTAGGGCAAACCAGAGGAAGAGGGATATTTCCTAAGTTGGGTTGAGTGGGCATCGAACGAGGTGGTTGGTGCCACATGGGGAACATCCATATGCCGGACATACATTGGCTACATCTGGATAAATATGAGGATAACATACTACACTATTCAGACCGCGATTGAGCCAGAGTAATTCGGGTCTCTCTTGGCAATTGAAGCTCTTCTTCCGAGATTGGTGGCGATTGTACGCCGGTGATTCACAGCATGAAAGTTAGGGAATGTGGCGACATCTGCCGGTGAAAGCCGTTTATTGCGTGTCTACAGAGAGCCGGGTTCAGTAGTTGTCGTTGTTCGAGTGCTCGTGTCTGCAGCGATCTTATTACTAAAAATTGTTCCCTTATCCGAAGAATTTGAACTTCGCTATGTACGTGATGTTCTGG
>NW_016177607.1:0-8397 GCF_001687245.7 Rhagoletis zephyria | reverse complement strand
AGTAAAAATCGATGGAGCTGCCAGAGCTTTATGTGTTTTGTGATTTTCTACGTAGGCCTTAAGTATTAAGTATAATTAACCGGTGGGTATTACATATCTCTTATTTACAGCATGAGTTTGTAATTTTGATTTTTAATGTGCTTTTTTCAAGGCGAATATATACAAAGTGGTATCGGTTGAGCAAAAACAAAAATTTCAACAACATATCATACGCACAATAGTACCCCACAAATACAACAAACACATAATTTTGACATTCAGAAGGACGCCGGGCGAATTTTAGCAATACCGCCTTGTATAAATTCGCCTTGTGTTTTTTTTTTAGTTTTTTTACTATCTCATATTTTAACCGGGGGTTCAACTGTATTTTTATTTATTTATTCAATTCTTACGACTAAACGCGCAGTATTCTATAATCTGCCAAACTCGATAAACCAACATTGCTTTACAAAGCTTTTATTGGATTATTAATTCTCTGTAATATGGTATTAGGTTTTGTTGTATGAATACCCCTTTTATGATTTTATAGTGCTAAACTTTAATTAATTAATTAATTGTATGCTTGTATTCAATTTTGGTGCCTAATTTCTTGCTCATGTTCTACCACAGATGTCAATGTGAAATAATATAAAACGAAACTTGTGAAAACCGGAACTCATGAGAAGCGGTAATCTGTATTGGTCATAAAAATGTTAATTCTACCTTCCGTTGTTTCTTCATTTACTTCGAAAAGTGAGATGAGCTGTAGGACGCTAAAGTTGGCATTCAGAAAAATCTGCAAACATTCAAGGTTTTAAATTTCATTCGTTTTGACTAGAAAATATTTAGTTTGTGAATATAAGGGTTAATCTTTCTTCAACAAACAGTGAAAACTTCAGCAGCCTAATTCTGAAAACAATCTTATTTTTAGCGAGAATTTATGGAGATTTTTTACGTTTTTGTTTGTTCAAATCATAAATAATCTTTGAAAAAAGTAAAAGCAAGCTTTGGAGAAAAATTGGTAACTTCATACTTAATAATAATTTATGGGGTATGCACTGCGACCTACATACTTAAACCGATGGCTAAAATAACAAAAATACGACATTTTTCACTATTTTGCTTTTGTTAAAAAGTTTGAAATTTTGTAGAACCTTTGTTGAATTTTTCTAATTTTAAAATTAAATTTTAAATTTAGACTTGCAGGGTTTTGGTTAGCTATCGACGTTTAAAAAAAATAATTAACATTAAACAAACAAAAAAAATAGTCAAAACTGGTGAAAACGCAATAAGCAAAATAGATAATTTGAAGTTCAAAATAAGCTCTTCCATAACGTAGGTAAAATTATTTTCTTATGAAGCAAATAAATAAATAGGTCTGCTGGTCAGCTGGATGATGAATAAAGATTTTTTTTTAATTTTCATCAAATGGTTATTTCCTGAAAGTTCAGGTAACACTCGTTTTTACTTTAAGTTGTAGAACACGCCAATTTGCGTCGAACTCTATACAGCCTAGAATTTTGCTAAAATTATAAAGATAAAATAAACATAAACGTTATAACAATCATATTCACCGTAATACAATAATGAGCATGGCCATAATTAAAAGTGTTTCTTAAGAAAATGTAATACACCAACTAAAAGAAAAAAAACAGAAAAACCATATTTATACTAACAACGCAGTATTTACCAAATCAAGCTCTAAGAAAATTTCATTTCCCCTCTCAACAATAATTGTTTTTATACTAACTTTGAGCTACTCAACGTTTATACAGACATAACAAACCCCGCTTCGTGCCATTTTGATCAATTTTTAGCCATAAATGCTATCTTCCCGCGCTTTTTATGACAAAGTAAAACTCTCCACGATAAGCTTATTAAATAAATACATATGTACATATTTACACACATATCGTTACCTTTCGAAATTCCGCTTTGTACAAAAGACGGAAGTTTAATCACCCAGGACCAAAGAGAATTTAAAACCAACTACAAAAGCACTAAATTAGTTTTAGTGTTTATTTAAAAACCAGTGTTTTGACGAAACTCTCTCTCTTTGGTTTTTATAAAATTTTAAACCTACTCTGTATAAAACAAAAATGTTAGGGCTTCTCTATATTAAGGTAACGATATACATGTGTGTATATATCTTATTCCAGAATCTGTATATTTTTCCTACACCAAACGGCTTCTAGTACATTAAAGAGCAACTTTGTTTAATTGCAATTTTTAGCTGCTTATTGCCATTCACTTCCAATGGCACAACTCACACATTTTATCCTCGAAAGAAATTTTATTTTTAAATCCAGAAAATATGTAGTCACATTGAGATCCGAACACTTAGTTTATTTTACAATATATAATTTAATTTATGTAACTACAAAGTGGTTAAGTCACTGCTCTACTCTGTACTACTTTATTTAGTTAATTTAATTTGTTGTGTTGTATTTACATAAGTATGTCACACTTTATTTGTAGTCAATCTGTATTAACAAAATAAATAATAAAGTTTAATTTTTATATAACACATATTTGTACTTTTTTATTTATTTTTCGTATCAAAAGCTTTTAGTTAGCACATTTCATGGTAATTGAGTGGTGAGTAGTGGTAGAGAATATTTTTAAACTATATTTATTCTTTTTTTACAATATTGTCTTTTATTTTTAATGCCCATTACACATTGTAGTGATTGGCAGTCTCACTTTAGTTTGTATAATCGAACTCACAGACAAAGTTGGCTAGCCTAGCCAATTTGCAAATTTTTTTGCAATGTCACATGGAAATATTTAGATTCGATCGATCTAAAAGTAGTAGATGTACCTTAAAACGTAGTTGATTCCAGCCCACGGACCCATTATAAAGCCCCAACTATAATAGCGCAGTGGCAGTGACAGTGGCACTTTTTAAAATCAGCTTTTACTGCTTATATCTGGTCCAATCCCGTATGCCACGGACTAAAACTAGTAAAACTGTCAACTAAAACTACGGCATCGCTTTCTAGTAAAAAAACACAACTTCAGCATAACCTCGAAATTTTGCTTATTTTTTAAGTAAAAACACCCAGGTCACTCATGTAAACAACCAAAAATACTTATTAATTCATTAGAATCCACTTAAATAAGTAATTTAATATTTTCCAACATGCATTACCTCAGTGCAAGTACTTTTCTTTTGTTTACAATTTGGCTTCAAACACACTACAGCTATCGTTTGACACATTTGTCAGAATTTACCAGCAAAAAAACGAAAACCCTTAACTTCTGACTAAGGTATGTAGATGTATGTGATCCCGAATTCCGGGAGGCCCGAGCCTCTTTTGGGGTCAGGCCCTCGGGATCCCGGGATATAATTTAATTTACGACCAAACAACATTCAGACACTGTAATGGCATAAAATAATTATAAAATGCAACCCTAAAAATAATCAAATAATTATATTACAATTCTAACACTACTATTATTCTATGTATGTTGTAATATACATAACATATATATGAAGCATTCTTTTTCATATCGGACACCAAATTCGGTGTCACAATTTCGTTTGGCTTCACATTTTTCCTTTTTTTCGGGTATATGATCTGTCAAAGTTTGTACTTTTTCGTGATTCTGAGTAATCATGCACTTCTTCAAATTGTTATATCTCGGGTTCTATTCCTCATATTCATCATGAAGTCCCTCATTGTTGGCTCTCACGAAATAAACAAAAAATCAACATAAAAAAGTTCACTGTTAATAGCTAAGTTGACTTTAGGACAATCATGACTAATCTTAAATCGACGTCAAGATCTAGTCTCGACAATGAGTAGAGCCCGATACATAACGATTTGAAGAAGTACATGGTCAATACCGAAAAAATTCGAACTTTGACAGATCATATCTCCTAAGAAAGAAAGGAAAAAAATCCTCGAATACGTGTTATCTTATTTCATGTATAGAACCTATAAAAATTTTGAAGTGAATCGGAGACATGACATAATTTTGATTACGAAATCCGTCCGGCTTTTATATATACATAAGTATATATGTATATGTTGTGGTATACTAATATTACTACTTATATGTGTATATGTATAAATACTATATGTAAGTGTAAAGATGATCTATAATTTTTTTTACTTTTTACTTTTTGTAAAAATGACAACTATTCACTTTGTAATAAGTTTTTTAAACTGATATAAAATAAAGAAATTCCTATTTCTTTACTTGAAAAAACACGAATTAATTTTTATTGCTAGTATTCGCACTAAAGCAAGACTACAAAATTAGTTTTATAGCATACTTTAATTAATGGAAATAATGTTCCGAAATATCCCGGGATCCCGGGATTACCAATTTAAGATGCCGAAATCCCGGTATTCACAAATTGGTCCGGGATTGGATCAGGGATGGAAAATGAATTTTCCAAATTGTACCTAATATGACAAGAAGATTGTACTTAAAAGCGGACAAATGGACCTAAAAAAGAAGACACTTTTATATGTACATATGTATTAAAGTGGTCCAAAAATGTATGTAAAAAAAATTAGGTCGGTTTTTTAATGCCGCCACCCCCTAGGATTGTTATATACCGAAAAAAATATACCCCTATATTTTTATTTTGAAATAAAAAAAATTTAAGGAGTGCTCAAAGCGATCAAAGTTTTCCATGTATTTTATATGGGGAAAAAAAACTTTTCGTAGAAATAGTGTAGAATTCTTGAAAATCAATATTTTTCGGTCGGAAAACTTTACTTATCTTCAGCAGATTCTCGGCAATAATACGGAATTGTTTCTTTAACCATTTTTTCATGGTAACTATATTTTAAGGTCCTCCAAAGCCCTTAGAAAATGCAATGGGGAGACCAATAAAAAATCTTTAATCATAAAAAATGGTTAAATAAACAATTGGATATTAATACTGGAAGTCTCCTGAAGAGAACCACAGTTTTCCAATCGAAAAATTTTGATTTTCAAGAGTTTTTTACCTTTCTACGAAAATTTGATTTTTCTCCATATAAAACACATGGAAAACTTTGAGCGCTTTGAGCACTCCCTAAATATTTTCTAATTTCAAAATAAAAAAATTCGGGTATATTTTTTTCGATATAGAACAATCCTAGGGGGTGCCGGCATTAAAACTCCGACTTTATTTTTTTGGACCAATCTAATATGTATGTATATATAGCCTTTATTGAAAAAAAAAACATTGCAAGTGTCAACGCGTTATTTGTACTATTCCATTTTTGTACTTTGTATTGCATAGTTTTGTAAACATAAAATTAAATAACTACGATAAAATACGTTATTTTATGCTATGCGTTTTATACATGTACCTTAGGGTGGTCCAACAAAATTTAAAGTCAGAATTTTGACGCCCTCACCCCAAGGATTGTTCTATACCGAAAAAATACGCACCTGCTTTTTATATTGAAATCAAAAAATATTTTGAGGTAGCTTAAAGCGCTCAAAGTTCTTCACATACATTATGTTGGGGAAAAAACAATTTTTCGTAGCAATGATAGCAAATATATATCTATTTTTAGATCTGTAACCTCTGTTTCTCTTCAGGAGACGTCGAAAAATACTACCGAATTGTTAATATATTTTTTAATATTAACGATTTTTTATGGGTCCCCTATGGTGGGATCTATAAAAAATAGTTAATATTAAAAAAAGATTAAATTAATAATTCGGTATTATTTTTTGAAGTCTCCTGAACGGAAACAGAGGTTACTGATTTAAAAATATATATGTATTTTCTATCATTGCTACGAAAAAATTTTTTTCCCAATATAATATACGTGTAAAACTTTGAGCGCTTTGAGCGACCTCAAAATATTTTTTGATTTCAATATAAAAAGCTGGTGCATATTTTTTTCGGTATAGATCTTAGTCAATTAATTCATTTTCATTAAGGTTTTTATTTTGAAGACGGTAGCCGAGTAAAGTCTCCACTTTCAAATCAAAACAAGAAGTTTCATTGCATCTAATTAAGTCCTTTGTTTGTATTAATGCGGCACATGTGCCTAGCGCAAGTTTATTTCTACACTTTGTTTTAACTAGGTTCTGAACTGAAAAAACTCTCTCAATACAAGCAGAGGAGTGTGGTAAAGCAAGCAAACCCTGAACAACGCGAAATATATTTGAAAATACTGGTTGATTTAGTTCATTTTTTATTCTGCCGACTTCAGTCCAAAATTCAGATACAGGAAGGTGTTCGATTTATTTAATTTCTGCATAATCGACCAATGCTCGATACTCGGTGTTAATTTGTTCAGCTTTTTTTAATTTAGTTTCGGGAAACAATTTTAAAATTAGTGATAAAATGCTATTAATATTACTAGTGCTTCCTTCGGCGCAATTGACGGTAAGAGTTTTAAAATTTCATTATTAAAGTCTATTCTTTTTCTTAAATCACCGCAAAATTTTGTATAAAATTTCAAAATGTTATTTTCAAATTGAAAAATTTCCGATGTTGTTAGGTTTTGGTCAGTGTAAAACAGCTCAGTTTCCGTTCCACAAAAAATGTTTCAATAGGTATGTGGTTGGCTAAATTCAATGAATATATTGAATTGGTACAATTATTTTCTTTCGCTATAAAATTGCGTCATATTTGATTAAAAAGAAATGTCAAGCGGGGATATAAAACATGAATGTGTGACTCTTCGGCTTGCATTTCTATGTTAACAGTGTTTATAACTTTAAGAACGTACGACAAGAAATAGAAGTACATACAGTTTTATATTAGAATCTGAAAGGGTACTTGCAATAAACTTATTACTTTCATTGCCAAATCCTGCTTCGAAATTGCATAAACCGAAGTAGTATTGTAAAGTACTCCACTGCTCCAATATCCGTTCAACTACAATCTGAAATCATAATGTAATACTTCAAATAAAAAAATGTATTGAACAACTATTATTAAAAAGAAAATTTACCTGCCGCGAAAGCTATCGTGTTGACCTAAATCGCAAAATCTTATGAACCGCACTTCCACAATCTTCTTGAAATTTTTCAAACTTTATTTTTCTACTAGCGCTATGACAGAAGTGGTGATTTATAGAGCGAATTAACTTTTCTATTTCTTGTGGAAGAACTGATGCAGCTGCCTCGGACGATAGATTAAGGTTGTGGCATACATCGCCAATAACAAAGATTTTAGGGCAAATTTCTTTTAATTTTGCTTGGACGNGAGGTTGTGACATACATCGCCAATAACAAATATTTTAGGGCAAATTTCTTTTAATTTGCTTGGACGCCATTTCGTTTGCCCATCATGACACCGCAGTTATCTGCCGTAAATCCCAATAGATTGCTCAACGGAATATCATGATCATTCAAAACTTTTAAAAGCGCATTGAAAATTCCGGCGGAAGAAGAATCAGACACTTGAACAAAGTCCAAAAATCTATCTCTACATTTGTTCGTAAAAACTCTAATTATAACTGCTAAGTTTTTGTCCATGGAAATGTCAGTGCTTTCATCAATGATCACGGAGTAATATTGTTGTTTTGTTATTTCAGAAATTTGTCTGCAGTTTTCAGGACCAGTGACTGACTTTATAATATTTTGACCCTTATGTCTATTTATGCTCAGGTTTGAAATTATGCGTGAATCTTTTACCGTTTTAATACATTTTGCCAAATGGTCCAAAGCAGTAAATGGCAAATTGTGCTCAGCAACGAACATACACAAACGAATCTCCATTGCCTTTGCTGAGCGACTTAATTCCATTTCCTCGCTATTCGGCTTAGTAAAACTCGAAATTTTTAAGGTTGCTTTGGCAATATTAGCATTTTTTTATGGAGGTCAGAATTTGCATGCCGATCGATGTGAAACGTATTGCGGTAAATTGGAACACCGCATATCATGCACGTCTTAGGGTCTGATTATGCATACTTCGCATAACTTCGCACAACCATTTGTACCAGTGCACTAAAAATGTAACTTAAAAAAATGTGAAGCAAAATCTAAACTCAACAGTTCTGCTAATTTCTGGGTAATGTAATACATACAAAATACATACAAAGTACATACGAAATTACAGTTTGAAGTTTATGCGAAGTTGTGCGAAGTTATGCGAAGTATGCATAATCAGACCATTACCTTGCTTTGCGGTAGTCTTCTTGGAGCCAATTGTACTTAGATGCCCACGCCTTCTTAAATTTGATCTCATACTTTTTCTTTTTCGCCACGGAAACTACGTTGCTTTCTTCGTTATTGCTTAAATATGAGAAAAATGCTATTGGTAAATTTTTTTGCGCTAGTTGAACTTTGTCACACTTACTTCTCATCATTGCCTGCAGCTGCATTTTCACGTTTCTTGCGAACAATCCAACTGAAAATAGTAACGGGTGATTTTTTTGAGGTTAGGATTTTCATGCATTAGTATTTGACAGATCACGTGGGATTTCAGACATGGTGTCAAAGAGAAAG
>NW_016177605.1:0-8398 GCF_001687245.7 Rhagoletis zephyria | reverse complement strand
GTAATCGTGGCAAGAAATTAAGATATTTTCTGCTGCTTAAGTAAAAGTAGATAATGTTAGCATTCACTTTGACACTCGACACCACCTCCCTCGTGGTGGTGGCATGGCAGCGCATAATGATTGCCATCAGTCAACGAGTTTGTAAGTGAGTGGCAATGGTTACGGCTACGGCGACTTCATTCACTGTTGCACTAGCAATGCATTGCAATGGCTAAAATGTTTGTTGATCAAAATGGTAATTTTGTCGTATTTAGTGTCGATGACAGCGAAATTACCACAAACAATGAACAGTTGCTGCAGTGGTGACGGTAAACTCACAATGGCCACCTTACTTTTCGGGGGAATTAAAAGTGTGCTATTAAAAGAGAAATCGAAAATTTTAATTTCGTTCAAAAGTCGTCAATATGCTTTTTAATACCTTGCTTTAATAGTCGTGGAGCGCTCCCTTCTTCGTGTTCAAGTATTTTGTAATTTAAGTAGCTTTGAGAATGAAAACACTGTGGAGCTACTGAATGGAATGAATGAAGCGCTTGAATCGATTCAATAATATCAAATAACTGCCGTACTACAAAATAAAGATTTGTTAAAATGTTGAAAATATCACGGGTAGGAGGGTAAATCGTTAGCGTAATACTTATACATAGAAAGGCTCTATCTAACATTTTTGTTTATTTAAATAAATAGATTAGAAGTAAAGAAAAAATAAATAAAATAGTTTCTAAAAATTAATGTAAATAAAAAAATGTTTTTTTTTAACAATAAAATCTAAAACTTAAATTCAAAAATATATATATATGAAATAAGCTTCTAAAAATTAAGTTAAATAAAAAATATGTGTTTGCCTTTTTGAAACAATAAAATTGAAATGCAGCATATAAAAAAAACAATGTAAATTAAAAAAATAAAAATACCTAAAATAAGTTCTTTAAATTAAGTGAAATTAAAAATATATTTTTCTTTTTAAAACAATAAGATTTAAAAATTAAGTTAAAGAAACTATTAAATTAAAGAAAAGAAGAAATACATAAAGTCAGTCTCTAAGCATTACATGAAATTAAGAAGAAAAATATACCCACAATAAAATTTAAAAATTAAAGGAAAATTAAATTAAAAAAAACAAACTAAATAAAAATTAAATGAAATTAAAACTATATACTATTCTTTTTAAAGCAATAAATTCTAAAAATTAAAAGGAAAATAAGAATAAAAAAATCTGCTTCCCGAGGATTCGAACCTCAGATCTCTCGAATGGCATGTAAGTGTTTTGCTCACTCAGTCATTACGACTGGAGCAGCGCGAGCGAAGTGATATTACATTTATCTCCATTTGGAAAATGCTCAAGCGCTTTCTGTAAACAGAGCTTTTCACCAAGAATGTTGGCAAGGGAGCTATTTGTAAGAATTTCGTGCCTGAATAATCGAAAGTCTTTCAAACTATCTTGCCCACTGTCTTTCAATTGTCTTACAATGAAAGTTTTTATTTTAATATTAGGCTCAATCTTAATCCTAGTCCCAATGTTAATCTGCTCTCNTTTTCCCCACTCTAACATCAATTTCTTCTTCTTCTTCTTACTCGTGCATTCCATATTCCACTCACAACCGGTATGACAATAAAAATACCAAATATGAAATCAATTGAATTGTAAGCGACTGCTATTACAGCAACAACAAGTGCGCTAAGAAGAAAATGACAATTACAAATGTCATTCATACAAAATACAAAACTTAATAGCTGTTGTATTGAATACTTAAGTGGTTACATTCCAGTTGCAATCATTTTCAACGACATTTTTTTATACATACATACATATGTATGTCGAACCGGCTTGTTTTAGTACAAAGCAAACGAAAAGTGTCACTCAAGCGCATGCGTGCCAATGCCTACATACATATGTATGTATGTAGATAGAGTAAAGTGTGCGCCATGCAACAAGTGGCGTCGTGCATTGCATAGACATAGTATGCACGGGTGCTTATACAATGACGTTAATGACGAGTTTTTTTGAAAGCAAAAGTGATCATAAAATATCGCGTCGCTTTAAAGAGGCGGCATATAAAACATGGAGAAGAGGGAAAGAAGAAGAAGAAAAAACTTTGTAGTGGAAATGAGTAGGAAAATCAACAAAGCTGCACAACACAAGTAGAAAAAATATGATTAAAACTTTCATTTTACGTGGGTCGTTAGTTAATATGTATGCACATTAGGGTGGTCCAAAAACAGTAAACTCGGAATTGTAATGATCTCACCCCCTAGGATTGTTCTATATCGAAAAAAGTATACCCCTATTTTTTTATTTTGAAATCAAAAAATATTTAGAGGTCGCTCAAAGCGCTCAAAGTTTTTCATGTATTTTTATACGGGAAAAAACAGATTTTCGTAGAAATGGTATAGGATTCTTGAAAATCAATATTTTTCGATCGGAAAACTCTGGTTCTCTTAAGGAGACTTTCAATAATAATAACCAATTGTTTATTTAACAATTTTTTAATACTAACGATTTTTTATTGGTCCGCCCATTGTACTTTTGGGGGTTTTTGTGGGTTTTTGGCGGACCTATAAACTATAGTTGCGATGAACAAATGGTTAAATAATTAATTGAGTATTATTATTGGGAATATCCTGTAGATAAACAGAGTTTTCCGATAGAAATATATTGTTTCTTAAGAATTCCATACCATTTCTACGAAAAATTGTTTTTCCCCATATAAAATACATGGAAAACTTTGGGCGCTTTGAGCGACCCCTAAATATTTTTTGATTNCNAAAAAAAAAAAAGGATATATTTTTTTCGGTATAGAACAATCTAAGGGGTGAGAGCATAAAAATTCCGACTTTACTTTTTCACATGCATTTTGGGACCACCCTGATGTACATACAATTGCTTGTTTGCATAATGCATTTACGATATATCTACGTACATATGTATATACCTATGTATACAATCGATAACAAAAGAAATAAAGAAAACAAGTTAGATATGTATAAAAAATTTCCATAAAAAATTATGACTATATATAACTCAGTCAGTCATCAATAATCCTTATAATAAAAGTTTTATAATGTCCAATCACCTGGTAACTTCGTTGAACCTACCAGGGACGTGAACCTGATGAAGAATATGGTCGGTTTCGAATTTGGTTAGGTTTCGCACCTTGAAGAAAACCCTATCTCAGAATCTAGTTGCATAATGTGTTAACTCAGCAAATGGTTCATGAATATCCTATCTCAATGTAAATTCAATATATCGGCAGCTGAGATAAGGCGTTTTTTGAAACATTCGATGAGAGCGTTCTTCAATAAAATTCTGAAATAGCGCGTTCTTGAACCATTTTTGGAAGTAGAGCGTTTTCGAACCGGCTGCCGAGATAGGTCCATCTTTCACTCAGTCATCGATGAATACGGACATATTGGTGATATATTCGTAGGCATTGCCAATAGATTCGAATAGTTCAAATATGAGTGTATAGCGATTTATTGTTTATCGAAATCTTTGTTGATATTTACATATGTATGTTGTTAAATGTACGTATTTACCGCCATTATTATTAATTTAAAACTTCGATACATTTTTTGTGTCGAAAAGATTGTCTATATAGATACTGATATCATTATACATATTTATCGATATACAAAATTTCGAGACCTTACTCGTGTTGGTTTCGTATATCCATATTCATTTATATTTATATTCATATTCATATTCATATTCATATTCATATTCATATTCATATTCATATTCATATTCATATTCATATTCATATTCATATTCATATTCATATTCATATTCATATTCATATTCACATTCATATTCATATTCATAGTTCATATTCATATTTATATTCATATTTATAATCATATTCACATTAATACATAGTCATATCATTTTCATATTCGTATATTTTCATATTCATACCAGGAATATTGCGAATATTTGCATTCGAATTCGTTATGCGAATGATTCGCATCATTTTACACATTCGCATCAAATGATATGAATGTTTTGCGAATGCGAATGTGTACATGGGCAGAGAATCCACTCTAATATTGTTGAAATGGCTCTAATTCTGTCTAACTAGGGTGCGGACAATAACCGGCTTTTAGCTAAACGGTTAAGTAGTATATTAAGCAACATTGATGGGTCTTCAACAAGTACTGCTAAAAGTCTTATAAGCAATCTAGAACGAATTTTAGATTCCTCCCAGCGAAAGCGAAGGCTCGGATGTAGAATCTGGAGACATAAAAAAATCTGAAAAAATGTGGCATTCGAAACATCCCTAATTCATACCATTATTTATATTTACTGCATTTCTATATACATAAGTAAAACCTAAGTAAAATTTTATAAGGTCGAAACGAAATGCATACTATTCTTATGCTAATACCGATAGTCATTTTAGTTACATATCGCTATCTAAAAAGGTGAAAATTTAGTTTTTGATGCAGAATGTCAGGTAACACGAAACTACATTGATTTTTCGTCTGTCCTTAATAATTTAAAAAAATGGACTTGGCACCTTTTCACCCTTAGGTGACGATATATATTTTTTTTTTAATTTTCGAAAAGCATATCGCTGAATTTCAGGTCATTTCCCTCAAGATTATGAATAAAGATGACTATTCGCTTCCTGCTTACTTCAAATTTCCATATCTAATTCCTAAGGCACCTTTGGATTTTTTACCAATTCTAATCACCACACTGTCAAGTTTATTCCACACGCTTAGCTATGCAACCACAACGCCCCAAACGAAATTGCTGAGTGGCACGCAAAAGTAACCAGCTGCTGCTCGTTGCTAGCGCTGCAACACACAACACACCCATTGTTGCGGTGCTTTTATTTTTTTGATTTTTTTTTTTGTGCTCCCAAGGCTAAACGAATTCTTACTAAGCAACGGCTGCTCTTGCAACACACACAACGCATACACTAAAATGCAGCAAGTTAATCGTGTATTAACCTTCGATTAAACATTAAAACTCCAGCCGCTACACTGGTTGAGACTTTTCGAGTTTGATTCGCGTTTTGTAAAGCTGCATTGGGGGTATTCATGAATGTTATATACTTTTGTAGAGAATTGCAAAATTGAACGATGGATATGCCTGAGCAAAAAATTCGCTTTATGGAAAATTATTGTTCATGAAAGGAACGCAAGTAAAAGGAATATGCATATGTCTTGAGAGGAACGCGCCTGAAAATTTATCTGACAAGAAGCTATCGACAAGTGTTATTAATTCGACCAAGAAAGTGAGACCAATCTGATATAGATTGCATGGGCTGTTCGGTTCATTTTCTTCGAGAGCAGTTGATAAGTCAGTGATTGCATAAATTTTTTTCTGAAAAGAGCTCATTTTGGTCTTCTTTAGCTCGATGCAATTGGTCCAGCGCGTATTTTCAATTTATAGACTAATTTCTCTAAAGGCCCTCAAAATAGGCATTTATTTCAGTGATCACTTTTGCAGTCGATCCAAAATCTAACACCACCAAGCTACTTCCTTGAGGTTTAGTAGCAAAAAGTAGTCGAACGGGGGCTTAATCTGGATAATATGCTAATGCATGCAATTTCGCCTTTGTGACCTGTATTGGCCTGGTGGAAGAGTACTAACTTTTTCTTACGCCAAATGCGGTGTTTTTGCTTCAAATCAATGTCGAATCTGTCCAACAGTTCAGCTTTTCATTTAAAGTTGCTTAGCAGAAAAATAGAAAACCCATTGAGTTTAAAATTGTCCTCATGGTAGCCCTTATTTTGCGCACACTCTTTTCTGTGTGCTCTAGGTAAACATTTATAGCTCTTAACTTTCGGTCATCGATGACTTTTTCTGAAACTGTCAACAGGTTTCAGGTGCTTAAATGAAATTGTAGGCTTACTTGTCTGCCCTATTCATCCACCTATCTTTTCAGTTTCAAGATTGGGTTAGACCTTCATTGTGATACTCAGGAAAAGATTCCCCCAAGTCTGCCCCTGCATATCCTTAAACCATCTCGATCTTTTGTTTAATCTCTCCACGATCTCGAAAAAATGGGCAGCCTCAAATCCTGGGTCACGAATAACGTAGTGCGGACTTTCAAAAAGGAAGTAGTAAATCGGTTATATCTCGTTTTTGAGCGCCTCAAACTCGGCTGCAATGTGGCGTAGTGGCTAGTATTCCATTAGTAAATATGCTAGAGATAAGCTTTATGTTGAGTTTGGAGATCTTCAGTGAACTCTTTGTTATTTGGCGATGACCAGGGCGGGAGGGATGTCCCACACTTTGTCACATTAGATCACCTTTTTTAGTACTCTGATCTTATGAAAAATTTGTGAGAGCAGGAATCTGATAGGTTGGGTGGATGTATGCTTGAACTAAAAACGCATTTTTCGAAAGCTTTCTCTAAACCGGCGTCTCAGTAGTAAAGCTATTACACATGTCCATACACATATTGAGTTAGCCGACTTCTTATAACCGATCGACGATGTTGCCCAAGTGAATGTATGTACACAGGCTCTTCCACATTTATCTTCATCAACAAACACTTGGCTCATTTATTAATGCGGTTATGAGGTGGTCAAGAATGCTTGATTCAATCGATTGACTTCAGTCAGATCAAAATAATTGATCGTCTGGGGCCTCCTTAAGGCACTCTTAGCAGCAGATCATTTCAAATACATCCTCGGACAGTCCATCAAATGCTGGCTGGGAAAGCATGGAATTACCACCTAAATAGTCCACCTCCTATTTCGAGAATACCCTTAATAGAGAAGTAAAGTGCCCGCAAACTGATGGCATGGAGCGCTAGTATGTACGTAGTACGAAGTTGCCCAACCAGTTGAGTCTAATAAGTTATACGTGCGCTCACTTGATGCTGGATGTTGCTGTTGCTGTTTTTGTTGTTGTTGCTGCTGCTCCTTCATGCCACTCTTATTGTAATGATGTGTGAATTTTTTATTTGTTGTCTTATTCACTTTGTAGAATATATTTTTTGCATTAGCTTGCTCAGTGTTTAGTACAATTCCGTAAATCAGTGATTCTGTTTGACGTAAGTATACTATGTATGAATAGCAACATCATACATATGCATGTATTTACATATATTTTGCTGTTGTTCTTAACTTTTTGTTGCCATAATCAGCATTGCACTCGAAATGCTTCAGTACCAGCTTTTTTTTTGCCGGCCTTGTTTTTGCTGATTTGATCATTTTGCACCAAAAGCATCGTCGCACGCTTGCGCATTGCACCATAACAATTTATTCACGTATTTTGACATGTAAGCGAGCGTACTACATAGTACGTACTTTTTTGGTACGTGCATCGTACGAGCATGTTTTAGTTGTTACTGTTGCTCTGCCTATACATATGTATATTTGTCAAACGCATATCGCATACGCGCTGCCTAGCCTAGTCCAGCTTTAATAAATCGCAAGCAAAAATCACCAAAACGACAAACAAGCCTATGCAGCAGCAGCAGCCCGACGCAGTGTATGTAGTCATCTGCCTTTCAATATGCCACATGGTGGTGAAACCCAGTGAGCAATTTTGTTGGCGCTTAATAATGAACTAAAATCTTTTTAAATCACTAGTCTTATGTGCTTTTTTTGTGTTGGGGTCTATTTCTACAGGATAGTACTCACACATTAATGGTCTGAAAAAACTGACGATGAATAGAAATAATGGCGCGAGGTTATCCTCCAAATGCAGTCATAGGCCGCTGTGAGCTTCAGTAATATACGTAGGGTTCTTATATTCTGACTTCTCTTAGACGTAGAACCAACTCATAGTTCTGATAGAGACCACAAAATCAGAGATGCTAGCAGTACTTAGTTTAGTTAAAGAAAGTAGTATCTAATGGGGCCAATATCCGCAGGGCCACCTCAATGTAGAGCAGAATTACCTATGTTTCTGCGTGTTCGTTGTGACCGATTCTATAAGCGTGCGTCCCCCTAAAGCAGTGGCCGGTATGAATTAACAGCGATTAAATGTCAAAGCAGTGGTCGCACCAATCGGATGATTAGGCTAGATCTACTCCTATCTATTTTAGACCAGATGGGTCGTGCTATGCTGCTATGGGCTCTGCAGGCCATATGCTATTACTCTTTTCCGTAAAGTTATTCCCCAGTCAGAGTTTGTTATGTAATAGCACCTGTCTTAAGCGGAGGAGCTAATCGCAGGCATGGAGGTTCCCTTCGCAGTATTATTAAGGTTTACCAATCTAAATAGATATTTGATCCCAGCGGGGGCAGGAATTCCTTATATGTGGAGTTATGAGTGGGTCGTATTACAACTGAAATCCGCGAACCAAGATTCTTTATCTACTACTACTGAATATACTCGATTTCGTACTAATTCTGTATTTGATGTGTGATCTGACAGCTACAGCCACAGCTACAACACGACCGTAGCTATTAACGCCTCAAAACGACCAGAAAA
>NW_016177604.1:0-8398 GCF_001687245.7 Rhagoletis zephyria | reverse complement strand
CTGATTTTTACTTTAAACTTAACTACATTTGTGTTCATACTTTAAAACAAATGTTAAATTTTTTTTTGTGCTGAAATAGAAATTTCATTTGCATCCACGTTTTTTTACGAAAACTCTTTGCCCTTGACAATTTCCTTATTTGTTATTAAAGTTGTTTCATTATTTTAAGAAAATAATGTTTAATTACTCGTGGCCTTTATTACTGAGCGGCGCCGCCCAACCTTACATAATTTTCTGCACTAATAAGACGAAGTTAGCCAATTTTACTTTACTTAAATTCAAGCACACAGAAATGGATATCCCTTACAGAGCAAGTTGGAGTTGTTCTGAATCACAAACTTACTTGGAGGTTGTCAATTAGAAGCGTTAAAAGAAAAATGCGAGGCAACAAATGTAAATTGAAGTACACTTTTCTAGAGGTTTTTCAGTAGCTGGAAGGGCCGCAGCTCGAAGAAGACAGTTGAGTACCTTCTTTGTTAGTGCCCGGCTTTTGCAAGGGTCAGGTGCTTGCCCAACTATTCTTGCAGAATATTCCAGAACTCAGGCATCTTTCTCTACATCAAGTGTGGTAGGTTGGCAGGAGTTTGCGGTTTAAAAATTGCTAAAATTTGCTAATTATTTGTCGCGAAGGTGTCACCCAATCAACCAATAACCAACCGATCGAAAGGATTCTTATAAAAGCACTGAGGATAAAGACAAAGAAAATTACTGACATAAACATGCCCAAAAATTTTTAGTTAATAAGAAATAGAAATTTGGCCGAGCTTCTCCTCCGACTTGTGGCGCTGCGCCTTAATGTTGTCACACAAAGCGGAGGGACCTACAGTTTTACGCCGACTCCGAACGGAGATTGTATTTTGATGAGAAGCTGTTTTTCATGGCAGAAATACACTTGGAGGTTTGCCGTTGCCGGCCGAGTGACGACCGCTGTTAAGGAAAAAAATTGTTCCTAAATTTTTTTTCTATATATATAAGAAATAGAAATAAATAAACTCTATGTAGTCTTTTTATTTGGTTTGAGAATCAATCAAAGTTTATACGTCTCATCAGTGCCACGAATATATGTACTTTCTAAAGACGTATGGCCTTATTCATACAAAAATAAAATAGTTTTATAGAGGTCTATAAAGTGACATTTTCATACAAATTTTTCGGTTTATAAAGCAGTTAAATTCTTCTTTATTTTTTATGAATTCGGCTGTTAGTATTTTGCTAAGAATTTACATTTTAAAAGAAGCAGTGAACAGGCGTCAAGAACCAGTTTTTTATGCAAATCGATAAAGTGAAAAAAGTGATACCAAAATCAAAAAAAAAAAACTCACTTAAACACACACATTTTCATTTAAATATTTACTTTTGCAATTTAATGGCGTATAAACAATTCAATTATTTTCGCATTTTGCGAATTTTATTGAACAAATGGGCTACTAAAACTGTACAAATTACATCAGCTTTATTTTTATTTAAATATTTCGTTAAAATCAAAGTAAATCTGCATATTTCCAATGCTATTTAAATCTCAAATGATCCAGCTGGCGAACATAAAAAACTGCTTTGAAGTGCATTTCGCTGAAGAAGCACAAAAAACGAAAAATAAAAGCAATACATATGTATGTATGTATCTCCTACATATAAGTATGTATGTATTTAGTACACTATATATGTATGTATTTATCTCTTACCAGCCGTTTTCTTTTCAATCACATCATCGTAAAATATTTTATTTTCATTGAACTTCACGCGTATTTGGTATCCATTTAAATTGAATTTTTTCAAGTATGAATCGATTTTGTATCGATTTGCTGTTGCATGCGATTTCGCACACATCTGCGAAGATACGAGTACATAAATAAGTATCTACATACATATGTGTGTGTGTATGAAAAACAAGAAATTTAAATTTTGTCTATGCCAGCTGGTTTCCTTTAAATTTAAGTCTGATGTTAAAATTTAAGGTCAAAATTTATGAGTACTTAAAAAGTGAAAATAATTGAAATACATTTCTGGCGCGCACGGGAGCGAGTACCATTTTTTGGATTTTTTTTTAAGAAATTGGGGAGATGTTATTTTTAAATTCGATTCGATAATTTTTAGGTGTCGGTGTGTGAATATGAGACATCATGCACCGACATTTTCCAATATGTAATGATAAGAGACTTTTTAATTCAACCTTTAAAAAGAGTAGTAAGAATTATTCTAAGAACTCTGACATCACGTTCTTTTTACTTTTATGCAAGGTCTTCTTGCCTATTTAACATCATTTGAGGCGGATCTATGTATGTAAAGATTTTCCAACAAGAGCGGATAAATGTTGAAACGGAATGGAATAAAACAAGCAAAAAAAATGTATTTTAAAGACGTACGAATGCTATTCTGGGCTTTCGCTGAATCCATCGTAGTCGAAATTTTTGGTGAAATCTACGAAAATGTTATCACTAAATCCGAATAGGTAATAATCAAAATCCATCCCAATGAAAGGATTCCAAATGGCTCGTATAAGACGGTCTAGTGTCTCCTCGTACCTGCCAAGGCAGATATAACTGCCATGATACCTCGAAATGCAAGTTTGGTGTCTTATTTGTGGTGGAATAGAGACATAGTCGCCAAGAACTGTCATTCACTCCGGTGAAGGAGCGTCCATATTAAAATGAGGCTCTTGAAGAAGACACGAAAAAAAATATTAAAAAACAACTAGTAGCACCACGGTATAAAAATTAGTCAAAAAGATATATTGGGTTCAACTATCAGAAAATTCAGTCTCCTTAACCAAAAGTCCGATAACGGACTTAAGTTGACCGACTGTGCTGGGTAATCTGTAGCTCCAAGTCCGAACGTCCAACATTGCCACTATCCGGTTGTAGCCCGTAACCGGGCTATAGGATTCGGCTATCCGGAAAAACAACTGTTAAGACGAAGAATGCCACATTGCCATCGAAATAGAGGATGCTACCACACATAGATATGAATTTGTTCACACAGCGATTGAGCGCAATTCAAAATGTATGGAAGCACCGCCGGAAGGTTAAGCCGAAATACGTGAGGGAGATGATCTTAAGATACTGAGAAACAGGGATAGCTTTCGAAAATTGTACTGACCTGGGCGGATTCTTATAAAAGCAAGAGCGGCAAACTGATGACTAATGTCAAGAGATGATATACATACTTGTATTGCACATATGTACATATATGCTTTTTAAGTACCATAAAAAATACCTAGGTATATGTTTATGGAAAATGTTAAAATTTGTATCTCATAGTTACCAAATTTTGACAAGAACGTTATTTTTATGGGTTCCTATATTTTATTAAGAAAAAGTCATACGCCTAATGTACATACACATACCTACATGTATAATTAAAAACGCTATCCCCACTTATGTATGTACTAAGTATAAAAAAATTGTTTCCTATCGAAGTCAAATAATTAGACACAGCATTTGAACAAATGTATGTATGTATCTATTTATGTACTTTTTTTATGAGCGATTTTCACTGTGAAGCGAAACATAAATTTCAAGCACAAAAAAATGCATAAAAATCTTAAGCGAGAAATCATAAATAAAATGCTCGTCTTATCGGCACATAAACAGCGTTTAATTTTTCTAAAAAAAAAAATAAGCAAACAAGTATCGTTTTATTGATGAGTTCACACAAACAATCGAACTTTTCTTTTCAAGTATAAATGCTTCCAAAAATATGTATGTGCACGTGCGTGTGTACTCGTAATAAATAAATATTTTATCGTATTTTAGTCTAAAGCACTGGCGAATTTCTTTCAGTTTTAGCGAGGTTTTTATTTAATATCTTGTTACATTGTTTTACCACACACATTTTTCATACTTCAACAATCTGTTTTATTTACAAATTCAAGATAAACATCATCAGAATCATTTGTTCGCGTTAATAGTTGGATCTGTGGGAGCGTTTAACGATTGCTTCCATTCATTTCATCTTTGTTTACATGACGTACAGCTCTCAGATTCAATCATATCAATCACTGATTGAACGAAAACAAAGAACGAGGCAGTACATCTTACGCATAGTTTGAAAATTTGGCATTGATTATGCCAATTAAATTGGTTTATTTCTTAAGAAAATCCGGGAGCACTTTTACAGTTTTATAATGAAAAATAAAAGTAGAAAAGAAAGGTACTGACGATTAATGCAAATTATAAGGAAAAAGATAAAAAAACTTGTGAAAATTCTTAACCAATCTCGCTATACGTATTCAACTGAGACGATGAAATTTCCAAAGAGTTTTCTGTAGTTGGTTGGATTGATTCTTCCGTCAGCATGTATTTTGGAACTAATTTCCGTCATCCGATATCAAAAAATTTTTATTTCGCCTGAGTGATATATCGATAACAGGTTCAATAGTTGGTTGTTTTGTTGCAGTGCTTCTTAATACCATGCAATTAGCGTATTTTTCCGCCATTTCAATGCACTTATCGTGGGAAATGCCCTCTTTAATATTCGAATTACTCAAGCTAAGGATTCCTTTCAACTGCTTTTGAATAACTCAGTGGGAGGGGAGACCAGTATATTACATGTATCTATTTATATTAAAAAAATATATATTTATTCGAACAAAAAAGGTGGGTAGGCACTGTGGCCAATGGTAAGGTTCGTTGACAAACTCTACGTGATTGTAAGCCATGCAGAATCCGCTAAAGGCTCCGAAAGCATTCTCCGGAGGATGTATCAGACTTGACCGAGCATACATTGTAGTGCCATGAAATTATAACTTAAGAAAATTTTATTACATGCTAGTTGAGAAGTGCATTTTCAAAAATTTCATAAATTTAATGAAGGAAATTTGTGCACATGCAGCAGTATATAGCATGCATTTAGGCGCCCGGTATTAGCAGTCGCGCCTAAACAGCTTTGTTTGCTGCTTTGTTAAACATTTTTCATCTGACATCCATATTGTGAACATATTTAAATTATTTAATTCCTTTAATTCAACTGGAATTTAATTTTTAAAACAAGTGTATTTTGGGAACACAGTTTCCCATGCCACTTTGATTGATATTCATATTGTAACCATTAATTTAATCTATTGCATACATTGAATTAAAATTTGTTAACAGGTGGCAACCCTGTTAAAAATATTTTCAAACTAAAACCTTGTTTCATACATACATATTTAAGTTATCAAATTCCTTAATTCAAGTTGAATTTAGTTAGCAAGCAGCTGAAAAATACTTTGATATATAAAATGCCATCGATTTAAATGAAAGTCTGTATAAAAATTTGTAAAAACATCATAAATTATTCATGCCCATCGTAAATCATGAAAAGCACTCAGCGAATGATTAGACAGCCAATTGTATCAGTGCATAGTTTAAACAAATTTACAAAACCCACAAAAGCTAAAAATTAATAAATCCTTGAAACCGCATAATTCGTAATCGACAGGCGCAAATCCTATGTAAGCATAGCAAGCCTTTCTGGCATGTAAACAAATCAATACTTGCATGCGCTGCTGCCAATGCTTATAACAAAATTTATAAAACAAACCGAAAAGAAGTGAAATCCTAAAAGTCCATAAATATAAGCACGCGCTAAATATATTGCATACCTACTTACACATCAAAATACCTGGCACGCTTTAAACAAAAAAAAAAAAAAATTCTAACGAATTTTCAATTGCTAAAATCATTCAACCGTTAAGCGGATAATTTACCATTTTGTTTGATTTTTAAAAGTAAACAAATACATACATACATACATATAATCGTATGCCTCGCGCTATTCGCAATGAAAATATAATTAAAATTATTTAAACGAAATCAAAAGAATAACCGCAAAAGTATAAAATGATTTTCAAAAACCATAATCCACCATAAATTATGAATTTTGCAAGCCTTTTTGGTGCACTAGACACGTTGCTGTGGTTATTATACATTTAAAATATTAAATTAAAATTATGCATATATATTTATTTACATATATGTATGCATGTCTGGTGCAGATTAAACACAAACAGAGACATTTTTTTTTTAAATAGATATACAAATGTGCAACAGTTTTTATTTATGTATGTGTGTTTGCATATGTACATACATACTAGGGATGCCAAAATATGAGGAAAATTGTGATTCCGGGATTTCGGGATATTTTTTAAGTAATTCCCATTGAGTCATAACTTTTATGGATATGAGTAAAAATTCAATATTCGAAAGCATTTAAACATACCATGAAATAAAACTATTTAAAATTTACGATAAACTGATTGTAAAACTCACATTTCGCTAGCTTAGAGTGAAAATTTCCTAACTTCACTTTTTATGAAAAATCATGTTTCGAAAAGGGTAAAGGTCCTTGTTTTATGTTTATTCAATGAAAGCAAAATTTTTCCAAAAAAAGCTCCGAAAATTCGAAAAAGCCAAAAGAGGTCGAAATCTTTTAATAAAGATCGAACCCCTTTGATTCGTATGGAGTTTTGCTTTGCTTCAAATAGACAAAGTGTTGTATTCAAAGTTTTGCGAAATATTTGAAGAAAATGGCTATAAGAATGTTTTTCCTCTCCTGTACAATTTTTTAATTGGGACTTAGCAACTTTGCACTCTAAGCTAGCGATGTTTCTTAAATCAGCCAAATTTTAAAGTAAAATATTTTTTTAATTGTATTTAAAGAACCATGTGATGGAGGAACGTATACATCACAAATAACAATGTAAATACCACATACTTTTGAAGGTAATGATTAATAAGGAAATATATTTAACAAAAAAAAAACAAAAACAATTTCTCAAAACATGTTTATTGTACTCTATAACGAAATGGCGAATGGAGAATTTTTTGCCATTTTTTTCGCAATTTATTCGAAATTTTGAGGGTGTACGAGTCAAACGGATCTCAGAATCGGATTCAGTGGGTCGAAATACATGTTGGTAGGTAGGTCTGGTTAAAAACACACACATCCCTTTTTTGTGGCGGTGTTGTTATTATTGCACTTAAATGTTTTCGTAATATCAGCAGAGTATTCAAAGCGGAGTCTTCTAATCTTGACCTGAAGTTTTCACATACAAAACATATTTCGGCCTCAACACTTTTATGTTGAACTGGCAAAAGATAGTCATAAGCCATTTGAAGATAATTACCCCTATCTCCTCCATTACAAAATATTTAAACCAGCACGTCTGACAAATTATAAGTTTTTTAATTTGAGAAAGTTTTGAGTATATTTATGTAATTATCTAACCTTTCCTTAAATTTACATTTTACATTAAAAACTAAAAGGTTCAGACTGCAATTTAAGAGTACAGTTTCAAGTTTATTGTTAATTGCATTCAAAACGGCATTTTACAAAAATCATACTTCAAAATTCATAAACCAGCCACTACTATCAAAATTGTTCGAGATCCCGAGATTGGCATCCCTAGTAAATACGTTCATATAAATATACATATATATTTACATGGTTTACGAGTATCTGCATCATGGCTGCGGCTCGTTTACTCCAACCAAATAAATGTATGTATGTATGTACTCGTACTTATTTATGTTTATTTATCCGCCATGTAAACATTTGCATACGCTTTGTTCATTAATTAATGTAATCGTTCAATTAATTGGAATATGATGAGGTATTTTTATGTGGCAACCAACAACTTAATTGGTGTAAACAGGAATGAAATAACGAAATATGTACTATTTTGGTAAGAGGAAAAAGAAATGCGCAGACTAAAGCAGTGTAGGTAATTTCTGTCTCTTTTTTTGGAATATATACAGCAGTGCATGTACGTGAACGAAACCACTAAATTGGCAATCTAAAATAAATTTTGTTTTTGGTATTTTTCAGTATTTACTTTGGAAAATAATTCAAGATAATTTTGTAAATTTATTAGTCAAACATTTTGGGATGGAACTCGCGGTCGTAGGCCAAATAGCATTTACTAAATACTAAGTACAAAATTTACTCGGTATTTTTTTATGACAGTATTAAGGACCCTCCACTTCATTGTTGGTAGTCCATTGCATACACATACATCTCTGAGAGTTGTAAGAGTGTGGTAGGAAATGATTTATTGAAATTATTTTTTATGGAAATAATCGATTTCAGTGACCCAAAAGCCTATAAATAGTGGGATCTATGCTTTTATAATCATTATAGTACTGCTTTCGGATTTACCACCAAAAGGTATCCAAGACCTATTTTCTGAAGTTTGATATGTTCACAAAAAGTAAGCCCTTAGAAATTCTAAACAACTTTGCCAAAGAAATGTTTCCGATAAAGCCAATCATATCAAAGGTAGAAACCCTAAAACTGTGTTCAGTCGAAACAATCTTAAGATGGTATAGTTGTTGAGAGGCGAGCTTTCTTTCCCGGTTCATTTAACTTTTCTGAAAGAAGATCATTAATCAATGAATAAACTAGTCATTTCTTTGTTAAT
>NW_016177602.1:0-8399 GCF_001687245.7 Rhagoletis zephyria | reverse complement strand
CTTAAAGTGCTTCTTTAGGCATTTCACTTTTCGCAAATGCCTTTTACTTGGAGTATTAGAGGACTTTGGAAGAATAGAATTTGATATTTATGTAAAGAGAAAAAATTTGTATATTCAAAAGTTATTTTAGGGGTAAAAATATAATAATAATAATAACTCCACTTTATTAATTTTGTATTCTCACAAGTGTTGTAAAGAGTTTACGAATTAAAAGCGCAGTCTGCCCGATTGATCCACTAATCTTATTATTCGTAATGTATTTCATTGAGGGCCGTTTACTCAAGTAGGTTTTAAAATTTATCTGCCATTTCATTTTTTATTTCATTTTTTTAATATTTAAATTAATGTCGTTTTAAAAAAAAATGTATGAAAATTATTATCATGACCAAATTGCAATTAAAAGCAGAAAGTGAAAGTAGTTCAGATTGCGAAAATTGCAACTGAAGTAGCAGCAGCAAAAATTGAGTTGTGAGCAACAAGATTGAACATGGAAAGTGGAAAGCTGGTGCTTGGTTGAAAGAGAGTGCCACTTCAATATGTACATAAATAACTATCACCAATGTGATGAACGATGTACACAACACATTAGCAATATGTAAAAACAAAAACTATTGGGCTCTTATACTTTTGCTAAGTATTTCGCCGAGCTTCTCCGTGCGTCTTGATGTTATAACACAAAATGGAGGGCCGTACGCCGCCTCCATAAGGCAAATGGTTTAATGAGTATCCTTTTCAAGGCAAAATATACTTGGAGGCTTGCTGCTAGAAAAAACTGTTACTAATTTAGATCTAGCCTGGGCAAAGTATCGAACCCAGGCCTAACTGAGTGTTAGCGCGCACCTCCAACATCTCAGCGTCAGCGGCCACAATTCGTATGTATGTATATATAAAAGGTTATAGTGGCGTTGCCTGTTAACGCCATGCGTCTGATTTGCGTGTCACAACGCATGGACACGAAATGGAAGAAGGGTGAAAGTGAGAAAATCGCTTGCTCTGGTTTGTTGACGTCTATGCGAATTTAACACTTTACTGCAACAAATGGAACTTTAGTAGCCATGAATGTTGTAGGCGTGCCTGTATAATTTGCCTGTTTTTTTGAATGCCGGCTATTGGGTCTCGCTTCCAGAGAAAGTCTACAAAAGGTGACCTTGTGAGAATTTTTGAATTTTGAATATGGCATACAAAAAGTACCATAAATGTATATTCACCTCAATGACAGCGAAATTGTGTAGCTTATGAATGACTGTAAACGATTGGTGTATATTCATATAGATTTGTTGCTAGTTAGTGTTAGATATGGTTGATATTTAACCACACATACGATTTAATTGAATACGATTTGTTTTAAATAATTGTTAATATTAAAGCCTATGCTTTAACTTTGATACCTGCAAAAAGGCACAAATAAAATGGGTATGAATATGAATATGACTACGAATATGAATATGAATACGTATGTGATTTTGAATATGAATAGAAATATGAATATGAATATGGATATTAATATTAATATAAATATGAATGTGAATAAGAATTTTAGTAGGAATACGAATATAAATATGAGTATGAATATGAATATAAATCTTAATATGAATATGAATACGAATGTGAATATGAAAACGAATATGAATATGAACATCAGTATAAGTATTAACATGAGTATGAATATGGATATGGGTATAGATATTAGTATGAATACAGTTACGTGACTGAGTATGGATATGAAATGAAGTATGGGTATGAATATGAACATTATTATGAATAAATTTGTATGGGTATGACTTTAATATGATTATAGACAGCAATATGAAATATACATATGTTAATATTGGTATGGAAATTTGTATAAATATGAAAATAAATATGAGTATGAAATTTGTACGTGCATACTATACATCCATATAAGTATGATTGTGAATGGAATGAGAATGGTGATGAATGTATGAGTATGAGTATGAATTTGAGTATGGGTATGAATATGAGTATTAAAATAAATATCCGTATATTCATTAAGCTCACTTTAAGCTTCTTTTCCATCACTTATCCACATACTAACCAACTTTTCTGGCATTCCTTTTGCGTATCGCCCTCTTCTGCTTCTTGTCATCGGTCATATTAGTTAAACTTTTTACTACTCGCATGCGCTTTTCTCAATCATTCCGCATTGGTCTCCCCCAACAAATACGAGTTTAAGTACTAGCGTTTTTGCTTTGTTGGTACTACTTATGTATACAATTTCATGGTTGATATTTTACTACATACATATGTATTGTAGCAATTTTTACTGTTGTCAGTTGAATCTGTTGCAGCTACTAGGGTCATCGTTGCACCATCTCCGTTTTGTTTTTATGTATGTTCTTTTGTCGCTGGTTACTTCTTCAAATTGTATATGAATGGGCCATTTCCAAAGTTTAGCAAACTAGATATGTACAAAGCATATGAGCATCAAATGGACATGCTTGCAAAAAAGTTACAATGAGTATTGTAAAAGTCAATGCTAGACAGACGTGCATGTTTTGATTTTTTTTCTTTCTGAATTTGAATGATGCCTGGAGTTGTGCAACTTTTGTTATTGTAGATTTTTTTGTCGGATATTTTCACGCTTTCTATAGTTCTCAATGATCCTGAACTAACTGGCAATGCGCTCTGGTCGACCACAAAAAATTTTCACGTACACATGTATGTATGTTGCTGGCAAATATCTAAAATATATGTTAGAGTGCACATATGTACCTATATGTTGGTGCATGTGTGCTGTATATAAGTCTAAATACCCAGTAGGAAAATTAGTATTGCATTACATTCGAGATAAATAATGAAGAGCATTTCTTATGAGTTCTAGATTCGATTACTGTTTAATATGTAATCAGCATTCTAATGTATCCAAAAACTCGCAAAAAAATCATATTAAATCGCATTCATTCCGGCATTACTGGTAATGCAAAATTTAATGCCCAACTTTTCCTACGACACGGCATGGGAACAATAATGCATTTTCGAATGTGAAAACAGCTATTTTACTGATTATTTTTTCGATTAGTATACATACATAACATTTTTCCACTGGGTATGTTTGCAACCTTTGTATTCTGCGATGGCTAATCTCTGCCATTATTTCCATTTTTGTTATTTTTTAATGAATTTCGTAGTTCAGCAAGCAATCTTTAAACCGTTTCACTGCACATGCATATTTGTTGTTTTGCACCGGTAGCACAGGAAGTACGAAAGGGGAAGGCACTAGTGCAAGTTAACGCGCTCATTAAATTCACTTGTCGAGATCAGTATCGTTTTGCCGTCTGAAAAGTTCAAAAACTTTATTTTATTTGGTCCTAGGGTCGTTTATGTTATTCCTAATAAGATAACATTCTTGTAAAATTGAGAACAATTTCAATACACAGCTTTAGAAGAAGGGGAGATATTTGCGGTAGAGAAGATAGCTTGTCTCATACGGGATAGTAGGTCTCTGTCAGCGAACGTCACTATATTCGTTTACAGCCAGGCGGCATTGAAAACTTTAGGCTCCAAGGTGGTGAAGTCGAAAGCAGTTCGGAAATGTCGTTCAACGCTGGCTTCACTGATTCACGGCAAACCCTGTTGTTGTTGTTGTTGTAGCGGCTATAACAACCCCGCCCAGATCGGTTAATATCTCAGTCGTTGTCGTCAAGTTCTACTAACGGCAGCCCTAAGATACGTGCAGCCTCAATAGGGTCGGTCCACAGGGACAAAGGCGTTGGGGTTGTTGGGTTTTCCGGGCATACGGAGAGATGTTTCGAGTCATGAGGTGTCTCTCCGCATGCCGCATACTCATTCGGTACATCTGCGTTTAGTCTTCTCAGGTATGAGTTTAACCTGCTGCAGTAGCCAGAGCGAAGTTGGGCTATTGTGGTTCTGGTCTCCCGAGGCAGATGAAGCTCCGTCTCGTCTATGTCCGGTGGTCGTGCGACTGGAATGGCATTCACAGGTCTGGAGTCTACATAACTCGAGACTGACTCCCTGTGAATGCCGTTCAGGGCCTGTCGATATGCTGACGGGTCCGGATATTATTTACTGAACCTCTGGACTTCGTCCGTCAGTTCGTAGAGATGCCTCCTGACGTGCCTGGGCGAGGGCTCTTCTGCAAGCAGCTGCCTATTCGGGTGACCACGTCTATGGCTCCCAACAAGGAACTACTTGCAGAGCATTGTATTATGCTCCTTGATCAGGAGCAATTTCGCCTCGTCGTGGTGGTGTTCAGGCGACATCAAAAGGCATCCAGTCGCTGTCCATAGTGCGGTGTTTTGTGTCGTCTGCAGCTTCATCCACTGCGTCCTACTAGTCCCCGGCGACCAAACTGGTGCTGCGTAATTTAAAACTGGCAAACCCTCTCCCTGCTGGGTTCCTGGACATAAAAATATAGAAGGGAAGGAAATAGCCGATGACATGGCTAAACACGGCTGGGAAATGCAAATTAGCGAAGCGGATCACTCCCTACTGCCACTGATTTCTTTTCTGCTAAAGGGGTTTCAATAGCTTGGGAGAGATAGCGGAGGTGAACATCCACGGCTTCATCTGGGATAGTGTGGTTTGGCAGAACTTATACTGACATAATGGGTTAACCTTGGTTAGAAGGATGTGCCTCCTCCTGGCACTCACAGAAAAGATTTGCTGCAAAACTGTATGCGTACTCATATTTTTTCTAAAAAGAGTAATTAAGGAGTGCAAAATTTGTATGAAAATTTCTATAAAGTCTGGAATTCCGGTTTTTGGAGTTTTTGTTGTAATATTAGCCATAATTTAATATAGAGTAGGTAGGTCATTGAATTGTTTGGACTGTGCTCTCTCAAGTTAGAGAGGTGGGAGGTGTCAAGCCCCATTTGGGTTTTTTTTTGTTTTATAGATTTTCTGAGGTAAACCGTATGCATCAATTTAGAAAAAATCTAATGTTGATTCTCGAATTTTTTGTATCAATTCGGAGGGGCTCCATTAATCGATCTTCGATTAGTTCGATTTAAAAACGGCATTTCTAGTAACAACATCAAGCTGCAAGCGACAAATCGGAGGAGAAGTTCGGCCAAACACTAACATACTTTGTAAGCGCCAATATATTATTATTATTAATATTATATGGACGTGCGTGTGGTGCATATGTAGAAACTTTATGAAAAATTGGTGTATTTTATTTAAGTAAAAAATCGAATAATAATTGCTCCAATGAAGACTTCAGCTGTACCAAGCGTCACAATGAATGGACATTTTTACAGAACCTATGTCACGCGTATTTAGTATGCTAATAAGGTCCCAAAGAAAATGTATGTATATATGTAAAAAATTATAGCAATAAAAATTAGAGGTGAAGTGCACAAAGCACGGAAAATAGGTAACCGAACTTACGTGAGTATGATTTGAGTATGGCAAACGAATGAAACGGTTGGGAAACTTACAGATTTTTCCTTTGCTGCCGCAGCTGTTGCTAATTCGCCTGAACAAAGCTGCTTGAAATACGGCAATCCCGTACATCTCAGCAGCAGTACGTGACTCGCGTATTAATGTTTTGAATAAACTCATTCATGAGATGCCAATTTATTCCGCGTACAAATGAGTCGGTAGGTAAACATGTGTGATAGAAGGCGTGTTCTCATTATTTTATATATGTTTAGTATATATATTACATACATTTGTATTACCACGAAGCCAAACATCCTAGATAATATTCTTGAATAAAAAACGCACATTTAGTTTATACTACGCAGGTACCATGTATCGTGTACTGTGATACAGCGTGTAGCCTTCTCTTTGTGGTAATATTTTAGTGTAATCAGCTAGGCAGGTGTTTAAATAGTACTTTCACATAGATTGGAGGAACCGATGCTACGCGCTTTGTATATCCCACAAGAACTTTAGAGAGCATAGAAGAGATTTTGCTTGTATTCGCGTATTTTCTGAAAATATGTATACTAGGGTTGTTCAAAAAATGCATGTGAAAAAACGTTAAGTCTGAATTTTAATGCTTTCACTGCCTAGCATTGTTCTATATATAGAAAAAATATACCCATGTGTTTTCATTTTGAAATCAAAAAATATTTAGCAGTCGCCCAAATTGCTCATTGCAATTTTAGGCATTTTGGAGGGACCTATAAAAAATAGTTGATATAAATAAATAGTTAAATAAACAACTGGGTATTATTACTGCAAGTCTCCTGCAGAGAAACAGAGTTTTCCGATCGAAAAACGTTTATTTTCAAAACTTTTATACCATTCCTTGAAAAAGTTGTTCTCCATACAAAATACATCCAAAATATTTGCACTTTGAGCAACTTCTAAATATTATTTGATTAAAAAAAGAAAGGGATATATTTTTTGTATAGAACGATACTAGGGGCGGGAGCATTAAAATTCTGACTTAATTTTTTTTGCCACCCTAATGTATAAGCAGTTATGTGTGTATAGAGACGTATTTTTGTGCAATATCCCTCTACGTATACAAAAATTGGGGCCTTTGTATACCGCTAAGGTTTGGAATGTCAACAGCTCTTCCGTGCCTTGCATAATATACGTTAACAGCAATTTTTTCACAAAAGCGACAGCAAACAACTTACATTACAATCTGGATAAACACGACATTGATAAGACTCTTCGCAAGGTGTAAAAGCAAAGTTGCGTGGATAACAGAAAAACAGGTTTTAAACAAATATCCGCTTTCTTCATGGTGGGGGACGTAAAAAGCCATTAAAGATAATCTGGGAATTTGGCGAACAATTGGTATATAAATAGATGAATAAATTACTGATAATGTAAAGCGGAATCTAATTTCGCTGCATCCCTGAGGTTGAATGGCAAAGAGGCGCTACAATCTTGGTTGCAGGAAAAAAAAATCTCAGAAGCCTACGCATAGAAACCAATTACCGTTAGAAAGCGGCGTAAGACAGCTGATTCCAATATTAATATAGCGCCATGAGAGCCAGAAGAGCCTATCTTCAAAAAAGTTTGCTAGATTAATATGATAAAGAAGGATCTATAGACAATAAATACGGTATTTTAGTAAAAGGAAATTAAAAGGGCGTGCCTCGGGTACTACCGTTTCGATTTTAGTAGTGCCTTTCATGCTGTACCTAAATTGTTCTTAAAGGTCAGTCCGGCTACTTTTTGTCAAAATTTGTTTAAGAAAAATGTTCCCACAAGAACATCCAAGAAAAAACGGTTCACTGCAAAAAAAAACATACAAACTAAGTACATGGCGGCTTTTGTTAAATATTTGCAACGTTTCTCAAGTATAGATTTTTTTATAAAAGTAAGTGAGCTTTAACCAAAACCATAGAAACGAAACTTTCAAGATTAAATATCAATGCGAATTTTGTAAAAATTCTAATAAAATTTTGATAAAAATTTGTTGAATTTTTCTAAGCTCTGTTTAAAAATTTAAATTTTGATTTATATGGTACCTACTGGCATGGCATGGACCATATTGAAAAAAAAAAATTAACTTTAAAAACCTTGCAAATATTTAACAAAAGCCACCATGTACTCAGTTTTGCACCATTCTACGTCAACCGGTTTATGACTGCGATCAAAAATTGGTTCCTAATTTTTTTTTTATTATGTTGATTTGGAGTTGTCCACATATTATTTACGCACTTTAGAAAATTCCATAAGAAACATCAACTATATGGAAAATTTCAAGTCAGCGGAATTAAAAAAAAAATTACAAACAAATTTTTGATCTCAATCGTAACTCCATTAATATGGAATTTACTACACTAATGGAAAGCAAATAGAAACGCTACATTTCGATTAGTTTAGGCTATTTTGCCTATCTTTCATTTTTTGACCCAAGTTTTATTATTTATATTTTTTTTGTGAAATTCTATCTCTTTCGGCCGTATAAATAAAAATTAGGCAATTGCTTTTTCTTAAAATTTACTTACTTTTACATAAATTTAATTTAATTAAGAAATCGAGTAAAATGTCAAAAATTTTAAGAAAAGGCATTTGCATAATTTTTATTCATACAGCGCATTATGTAAAAAAACACCATGTAAAACATTGATATTTTAAAATTGAAACAAAAACTAAAAAAAATCAACTCACTTTCAACAAAATTTCAAATTTTTTAATAAGAATGTTTAGAAAAATTTGAATAAACTGTAAAAAAAACTTACGTAAAATGGCCAAAACTATTGAAAATGTACAGTTCCTTTTTTTAATTTCATGAGTGTATATACCGAAGCAAAAATTAACAAAGCATATGTATGTATGTAGATAAATCGAAAATGAGGTCATCGTTGGTGGGTGTGAATGTATGTTTTAATGAACTGAAATAAATTTGTTTATCTTTTTGTTGGTATCACTTTTTGGTCGAAAGTTTATCCATTTGCAATGTTTCTATTTTAAGTTAAGCCATCAAAGGCTATCGATAAAGTTCA
>NW_016177601.1:0-8401 GCF_001687245.7 Rhagoletis zephyria | reverse complement strand
GTAAATGAGAATGTGTTAGTTTCCATCACACAATTCTTGTAGGGTAGTTATTGTAAGTGTGTATGTATTACACGTATACACCCTTCAGGGAAAGGTACTAGTTAGTTGTGAACTTCAATGCTGTCAGTTGTCGCATTGGCCGATATGCAATGCAATAGCGTGTCATTCCAGAATTCCGAGGTTCAAGTCCTACAGCAGGAACATTTTTTATATATTTTTTTAATTTATTATTATTTTTTCACTTAGGTTTTTTATTTCAATTTTTCAATTTAATTTTTTAAAAGATTTTCATTCAAAAGAATTTCATTTAATTTTTATTCGACAAAATTTTATTATATTATGTTCTTTCTCCAATAAAATTAGATTTTGATATTTGTAATTTATATCTAAATTGAAATAATTATATTAATTTACACTGAATTTATTTACTTTATTTAATTATACTTTATTTTAATTTTAATTTATTATTTATTCTTTTTTATAATTTATTTTTGTTTAGTTTTTATTTATTTTTATTTATTTAAATTTTTAATTTTTTATATATTTTTTTTTAATTTATTATTTTATTTTCACTTAGGTTTTTTATTTTAATTTTTCAATTTAATTTTTTAAACGATTTTTTTTTTTTTAATTTAATTTAATTTTTATACGACAAAATTTTATTTACATATGTTTTTTCTCAAATAAAATTAGATTTTGAAGTTTGTCATTTATATTTAAATTGAAATAATTATATTAAGTTACACTGAATTTTTCTACTTTTTTATATTTTATTTTACTTTTTATTTATTTTTTGTTCTTTTTTTTAAATATATTTTTGTTTAGTTTAGTTTTTATTTATTTAAATTTTTAATTTTTATATTTTTTTTTAAGTTTTGATTAGTTTCAATAAATTTTTATTGTTTAAAACAAAAACCAAATATAAATTTGTTTTGCCACTTAAGANGTCGCTCAAAGAGTTAAGGGCTGCTTGCAGCGCTCAAAAATAAATATACGAACATTTCTTTTTGAGAGCTGCAAATTGATTTAAAAAATTTTGATAGAAGAAAATGTATTTTCCATTTCTTGTGCGTGATTTTATATGATTTTTTTTTCTCGAGAGCTGCCCTTTAATTTGAAAAAGCTTAACCACCACCAGAACCGTTCGTAAATTGTCAAACTGGCAGCCTACCCCTTTATCTCAAACTAGTTAATGAAAGGGCATTTTTACTGACTAGTTTGGGTTTTGGCTGCAGGGTATAGAAACATGTATGCATATGTGTATGTTTGTAAGTACGTATATATTGTCATATGTACATACGTGCTACGCATCCTTAGTATTGAAAATACCCGTAGCTGCATCTTTCCTTCTTCATTTACTGGCTCTTCTCTATTCTAAGGATTTCTTTGCCACGCATCGGTGGCGCAAAAACAAAAAATGAATTTATGGCTAAATAAATCAAAGACAATATTGTCACATTCTGCGAGCAACTTGCAACAATGGTGTGGCATGCCAAACGATTCCAACCGCTATGCTGGTTGTGGTTCAAAGTCGAAGTATATGCTATGAAAGCACAAATATGTATACATACATACATACTCTTATAAAGAAATAAATGTTACTTCATGGAGTAGTATAGGTTCATGTGTTACACGATGCTCTCATATTGCCATATGGACGGTGCCCTCTGACATAGATGCATTGGGTGAGCTTGAAAGGAGGGCTGAACATAACATGAATACTACCCCCAGCCATTTGCTTTTCTGGCCTTTCACTGTTTGTTGTCTACCACCTTCTCACAATTGCTGCGCACTTTTACACTTTTTTGCTGGAATTTTCTTACACACTACCATTCGCAGAAATTGCAAACTCTGTCTCAATCGATCGAAATGAAAGCCGAAGGCAAAGTATCCAGGCTATGATGTATATCAAAATCTTAGATACCTTCTTAGTTACGAAAGCTCAATTGATCTTGTGACAAATACGACACAGACTAGTTGGCTCTTTATACTTACCAAGAAATGGCGTCAACTCGCGAAATTTTTAAGGCGATGACTCATTACGACCGCTCCGAGCAGGGATTTGGCTACAAGGCTACGTGGTGGATAAGTACGATTTACACGTAGATCCAGGGCAGGTGGAGGTGATGGATAATATAGAGAGACCTAAGAATGTGAAACAGGTCCGGGCGTTTAGAGCTAAAGATTCCTGGTACAATATGTTTAGCAAAGATTTCACGTATACCAAGTTAACGAAGAAGGCCCGAAAGTTCAAGCAGAAACGGTACTTGAAATGAGCTTAAGGAAGTTGAAGGAGCGTCTAATATCATCCCCGGTGTTGAGCTACAAAGATTTTGAGACGAGTTTGAATTCAGCACAGGGACAGTTTTAACTCAGAGTTTTGAGGACGGTGAAAAGGTCGTAGCCTATGTACGAATATAAGTAGGTCTTTGAACAAGGTTGAGGTGCATTATTCTGTGCCAGAGAAGGAAATTTTATTGGCCGCAAATGAAGTTGCTTGTTGATTTTTCAACAGGTTGAGAAGCACAACCAGCCTGGGGGAATTGTGGAGAGATCCAAGGCAGTCGATCTCTGAGAAATTATTTTAGTCGATCTGGTAAGGTCTTTGATGAAGTCTTGCCTCTCAGTATATTTTAGAGGTGATTAATTATTTTCCTAAGTTTTGACTGGTGTTTACACCACACTGTTACGGCGAATAGCGTCTGCAAGATCTTGGAGTATAATATTTCCAATTAGCTTGGCTTTCCTTGGGCAGTTTTCTACGACAATGAACCCCAGTTTAGGAGTCGCTAGCTTTGCGGGCTATTTAATCCTGCTAAATGGTTAAATCAAATAGCTAAAATACCCTTAGGCATATGTTTCAGATAATCTGAGAGCAAGGGATCAGCAATTAGCTTAAGTAGGTTGTTGCATAAATGACAGCGAGTTGTTGGGAGAACATAAAAAGGTAAGTTGCGTACAGCTAGCGCATTGGTTCGAAGAGATGAGAAGTAATATAAGAACTATATTAGAGGAGTTATATTAGATAAAGAATTGAGGAGGAATAGTAGTAAGGAGGAAAAACTTTGTCTTGTCAGAAGCAGCCAGTCATTACGCGGCGACGTAAGCGCTCGTTTATTGTGCAAAGGAAGGTGTCACCCTAGACATATGTCCTGATGGATGATGTACAGCGGTATACAGGTACCTGGAACGTTGAAAGAATTGAGATCATATACATATATAAATAAAACAACACCAAATTGTCTTAAAGGAAAACAAAAAAGCCTTATTTTAATTGAGGAATAGGTACATTTGTCGCCTACTAGTCTTTTGTTTTTCCCTTCGCTTCGCCCTAATCTCCTTCCACTGCAAACGAAAGGAGCGATCTCTACCGGTAACGAGTTGCATTAATCAAAGCTTAACTTGGGAAGCTATCTGCTCTATGTTAGATCCATAGTACTGGACACGTCGTTACGCACTGGTGATGAACACCCTTCGACTCAGCACACAAACGAAAGCATGGGCGTTCACGATCATACTTATACATATCGTCTGTTTGAAAACCAGCCAAGCTTCGCGAAAGAAAGAGGAAATTAATTCCGGTCCAAATCAAAAAAAACTTGTAGTGCAAATAAAAATAAGAATCACAAAAAGTAATAGCCTTGTAAGGATTAATCTTAAATAGAATTCGAGTGAACTGACACCATTCTTTTTAAAAGATAAATAAATTAATAAAATGGCTTTTCCCAAGACCTTGGCTTTTCCAACTCATTTATTTGAAGAACTGTCAGATAGAAAAAAAGCTGATGGTATTCGAAAAATGTGCAAGACTTTTATCAAGTCAATATTTGGCTTGTATTTACTTATTAATGAATATTTGTGAACATCTCTTTATCAGAGGGATAGTCAAAGAAAAAATGCAAAGGCATCCGTATGTGCATGTATATACATGTGCATGTACATTAGGGTAGTCTAAAAAAATGCACAGAAAAATCAACATTTTAAAATTTCCGAGCTGCCACCTCCCAGAACTGAAGAATATTGAAAATAAGGAAAGGAAGAAATCAATTAATATGTAACCGTGTCGCTGGGGCTTTCAAGTTTTCCACATATTTTAGATAGAGAAAAAATGGTTTTCCTAGAATTGCTATTTTTGTATACACCTGTTTCCCAACTGTGCAAATAAGTAGCCTAGGTATAAATATTTAGCAATTCGACTGGGCATAAACATTTCATTAAAAATCTAAAATCGAAGTCAGACCTCAACAGTTTATGCCACTGGGGTAAATATTTACCGACTAGTGAAAACAATTGTATGGACCGAAAACTGTTGCTGAAATCTGTTACCACCTCTGCATGGTTGGAAGCCACGCAGAGTCCGCATCCGACTAGGCCGATCATATTTTGAAGTGCCATAAAATTATAACTTAAGAAAGTTTTATTACATGACAGTTGAGAAGTGCATGTGCAAAAATTTCTTAAACTTAATTGGGGGAATTTTTACACACACAGCAGTACATAGCATGTATTTAAACGCATGGTGTTAATAGTTGCGCCTAAACAGCCTATTTCAAGGAGACATGTTGTTTTAATGCATTGTGAAATTTTCCGCCGAATAATTTTCTAGAACATTTTAACTCTCTAGCGACGACAAAAATGCCATTTATTCAGACTTTCCAAAAATTGGATCCAAATGACACTTTCGTAGGAGAGGTAATGGATTAAAATGTTCTACAAAACTATGCCTAGTAAAATTTTATTATACGTAGCCAAACTACATATTTGCATCTAAGCCCTTTTTCTAGTTATTCTAAAAAATCTGGTAAACAATTGTAAACTAAACATGAGCACGCATATGGGGTATTCATAACGGTGTCGTAAGTGTGGTATTGTTGTATGTAGTAAATTTTAAACGCCTAAAAAATATATTAAGGGGGGTCGCAAAGTACCATCAAAGTCATATTATGAATTTTCGCGCTTTTAAAAAATAGTTGGTTGTGGTTTCAAGTTCTCTAAACATTTATTTAAGCTTTTAAAGTTTACGACATATAACAATACGACACTTACGACACCGTTGTGAATCCCTCAATAATATTTACCTAAGAAAGCAAAACGATTTGGAGGTTTTACCACATATAAGGGGGTAAGTCTTTCATACTGAGTTGGCATCATTCCGCCCCCCAAAAAATTCTATCGCACTGTGATATTACTGGTTTCAAAATAAAAAAACTGCGGGTCTCAATATTTTCGATATCCCTCATTTCTGAGGGTGTCTGACAAAAAATGTTGGATCGCCCTAATGAACATACATATGTAGTACACACATACGGCATTTATTGAAGAAGCTGTCAGCTTTTGGGATTATGTGAAATGCTTAACAGCGAAATTAGCAAAATCCCAAAATATGTCTATAATTGCGCTTAAAGGAGCGGAAATGAGCAGCATTTGCTCAATGGGTGAAGTGTGAGCACAAGCCGCTGCGGCAGCATTTGGGGTAGCATGCCACAAATGAGCTAGTAATGAAGCAGCTTTGACATGTTGTTCAACTAGAATTAACAAACACTTTTTGGGGTAATCATGCGAGTTAGCAAACGCTGCTGAAGTAACCCTTTCGGCAGCGGCAAGCAAACCAAAACACTTTCAACAAATGTAACAGAGTCAAGTGGACCCAAAAAAAAAGAAATGAAATGCAGTGAGCTGAGGTGAAGAGCACATGTAAATACATACTAGTATTGGGGTGGAGGTTTGGATTGGCACACATCATCCACTCACATGCTGAATATCTCAATATTGTCGATGATGATCAGTGGACAGCAATGAGACGGAAACTCAAAAAGTTTCCCAAGCAATTGAACATGCTTTCATGTCAACCACAATGAACTGATGAAAAACCGGACTAACCAGCCATATAAACAGTAGCCAATCGCATAACCAGTTAAGCATTGAACTCAACCAATGAAGCAATCAACCAACTAACCAGCCGCACAACACAATGTGTGTATGTATGAGAGTAACTTACGAGTATGTATTTAGTAGCTCTGCGGTTTGCCACTTTTTGGCATTCAAGTACGCTAATGTATNTTCATGTCAACCACAATGAACTGATGAAAAACCGGACTAACCAGCCATATAAACAGTAGCCAATCGCATAACCAGTTAAGCATTGAACTCAACCAATGAAGCAATCAACCAACTAACCAGCCGCACAACACAATGTGTGCATGTATGAGAGTAACTTACGAGTATGTATTTAGTAGCTCTGCGGTTTGCCACTTTTTGGCATTCAAGTACGCTAATGTACGTTCCAGTGAACGGATGATAGATAGTGTAAGCGTATAAATTCGATGGACATGTGTCAAAGCTTTGGGTTGTTTGTTGGAATGAATGAAGCAAATTTTGCAGTTCAATGAAAATTTCCATATGCTTTGACAATAAAATGGATGAAGTTGTGGTCACAAGATGTTTGAATGTACATACATGCGAGGTACATGAAAGGATGTAAGTATGCNAAGCAAATTTTGCAGTTCAATGAAAATTTCCATATGCTTTGACAATAAAACGGATGAAGTTGTGGTCACAAGATGTATGAATGTACATGCGAGGTACATGAAAGGATGTAAGTATGTCAGGGGTTGAGCGGTACTAAAGTGGTGTCAATATGTTTGTTAAAGTATACTTTTTGACAAGTGTTCGGTATTGGCAAGCGGATGCTTAAACTGACGAGGGTCCAACATGTGTATGCCACGAGTGCTTGCACAGATTTCATGAGTAACAATCACTTTGACTACTCACTCGAAAGGAAGTAATGGCTGAAGGAGTGGGTGATGTGCTCAATCTCTTTTAATGAATTAATATAAGAAAAGAATTAGCCTTTTGTGGAAAAATACCTACATACATATGCCTTTTTTTGATTATATATGGGGCCTTTATGAATATTGAAATTTCAGACCTTTTACTTAGATTTATTTGAATAAATCGATTAAAAGGTCTGACATTTTAAGAAAAAGCAATTGCTTAGTTTTAATTTATAAGCCCCATTGGTTCACATGAAAAGTTTCCGGAAATTTTTGGGTAAATTTTTGAAATAAATTTTCTTTATCTATACATATCTATTGATTAAATAAAACTGTAACAAACCGATGTCTGTACATTATAGACATTAATTAATTAATTTTTGTCAGTCTGTCTGTCCATCCGTCTGTCTGCCTGTATGTTTGTACGCGCATCACTCAAAAATAATGCATGAAGTTGAATAAAGTTTTCACCGATGAATGTATGTCTAACTTAAAATATGGGGAAAAAATTAGAGAGCTACCACCTGTTTGAAAATTGCTGTTTAAGTAAATTGACAAGAAAAAGTAAATATTGCAATTGGCTGTCAAAAGAAAGAGGTTTAAGAAGGCTTACAGCAGAAAATATTTTTGTGGAAGGTTGTCACCTATTTGAAAATTTTAATTTAATTTATAAGATGAATTGAATATTGCAATATGGGTATCAAATTGAAGAGGTGTAGGAAAGTTTACTGCCGAAAATATTCAATTAAATTGATAAAATAAAAGAAAAATTACTATATGGGTATCCAACAACACAAAAATACTTTTAAGGCGCAGTGAAGCACGCCGGGTATTTGCTAGTTGAAAATAAATAAATAACGAAGTACGTATTGGTCAATATTATGACGGACTTTTTGCCATTTTTCGGGAAGCTTCATTATTCCATCGGTGTAGAACTTGTGAGGTTTATCGGCAAAAAACTTGGTAAAGAGATTTTCAGCGGTTCTTTGGTCGACCAATTTTTTGCCATCCATGGAATTTTACACATAACCAAACCTGACAAAATATTTTTTTTATTTCCACTTTTATTTCAACATAGATTGATTAAAAAAATACTGATAGAAATATAATATTTCACACAAACAGGGTTGAAATTTTGAATTTCCTGCCCGCATTTTGTTTGTAATTGAAATATTAGTGGCATTGTGCTATTGTGATAGCACGGCCGAGTAATCACAATCAACTTATGTACAGTAGTCGAAAAAATTATAGCCGCACCAAATTTTGACAAGTTTTAGAGTATTATTTTTGTTGTTATTTAATTTTGGTTAGTTTTTTGTAGTTAATTCTTTACCAACATCCGTATATATACAAGTTTAAAGGCAGTGTCACACGATAGGGAATTCCCAAATCGTATCCCAATTGNTTTCAATACAAGATTGCTGTATTGTACCAAGCTTTTGACTACAAAAAAAAATATTGTCCCAATTTTTTTATTTTGTACCAATAGCAAAATATAAAAATGCGCAAATCTGTACAAATGTACTAATCGAGTGACACTGCCTTTAAAATTTATGCAATAAAAAAAAAATAAAATTCAACGAATTTTCGTAAAAATTTCGAGTTTCTAATTAGATTCTGCGCATGCA
>NW_016177600.1:8068-8401 GCF_001687245.7 Rhagoletis zephyria | reverse complement strand
TCATAATTATATGTATACATACACGCCATGAAATATCGTTCAAGAATTTCTGTTTACATACGTTTATATGCATACTCACGTGTCCGTTCATGCGTTTTGGAGACTGCGCAATACAACTCCCCGCTAATAAAATGTTTCCATAAAAAAGATCCCTTCGCTCGATCGCCTGCTAGTTTATGTACTCGTATCCAATCGCTTAGTTGCTAAATTAAATTAATAGAAAAATATTGCTTTTTCTGCCCAAAAAAAAAAACCAAATTCGTGTACTTTGTGTACCTGTGTACTTCCACCTGTGTTCGCGTTCCTCGTACAAAATTTGTTCGTTAAAAAAAA
>NW_016177600.1:0-7954 GCF_001687245.7 Rhagoletis zephyria | reverse complement strand
AAAAAAAAAAAAAACGAAAACAAAAACAAAAATATTTATACTCACTTGCACGAAATTATTTGGAACGAAATGATACTCACCATATATTGTACTACATACAAAAAAATAAAAATAAAAATAAAAACATATATGTATATCTAACGAATAACCTGTCAAACATTCAAACTCATATCAATCGCTGCAATGCTGCATCCTCTCTACACTCTGCAACTGCAACTGCAACTGCAACTACAACCGTTGTGTACGTTAAATGTATGATGTTTTGTGGCAACTTGAAATTAAACAAAAAAAATGCATACACATTTCACTGATTGCAAAACGTACGAAAACTATGTATGCCGTAACATTTGCTATATATATATATATATACACTATATATATCTACATATAAATGTACTCATATGTATGTGAATGTATTTTGAATGCTGTCTTCTAACATTCATTGAACAAAAAAACTTGCAAAACAAAAATTATAAAAAAAAACACGACACAAAATTTGCAAATGAAAATATGAATTAACAACAAAAACACAAATATTTGTTGAAAAAAAAAATGAAACTCACATCTATACACATTGCATCGTAATTTGAAAATGAAAATTCGAAACCAAAAACATTTATGAATATGCAATTTTCTACAACAACAACAACAACATCAACAACGACATGCGAAACTGGTATATATCTATGAAATCGAAATTAAAATCGGAACATAAATATCAATTAATTGACAAACATAATGCCAAATCAATGATAATACAAATTTGTTTCCATACATATTCAACAGGATGTAAGTAAAAACAAGAACAAAAGTTATTCTTATACCCGTATCTTATACATATTAACGAATTTCCCAAAATTATACGCCCATACATATTTGTCCGCTGTAAAATAGTAATGTTTTCTATGATGATGAACATTGTTTTGTTGCAAAAAAATTTTAGATTTTGCTCAAACTTCCCCATATTTATTTTTAAATAAATTTTATTCAACTATTTTAAACAATTAATGATTGACTTATAGCGTCATACTTAATACTTGTTTTGAAATGCTGCGCAAACAAATTAGTTTATTTTATAAAAATTTTAGTAAACACTCAAAGCTCTTTTAACTACAATACTACATATGTTTTATAATAACTTTTCGTTCGCGTGCTATATACTTTCAGTTGAGTTAGCTAGGTACTGACATAAAGATATCAAATCATATATATTATGTATGTATATGAACCCCTTAGCTTAGATGTAAGTAAACAAACCTCTAAATGCCTTCATACTAGAACACACTCGTAGAAAACCATTATTAGAGCATAGCCAATGTCCTTGAATTCGCGATGATCTATACCAGTACCGGACAAAACGTTGTATGTATGCAGGAAGAGCTTTCTTAAGCTTCTATAAATTTTTAATTGACGTGCTCGCGGTAAAAGCTATCTTTACCTTCTATTGCCCTAAACTAATCAATGTCGAACCATATTTAACGGAAAAGCTTTTTAGAGCTTTCAATGTATGTGTATGCTGAGTACAAGGTAAAACAGCTTTTCGTCAACTTTCTATTTATCTTTTGAGAAATAGTGTAAGCCCGGTGATCGTTCTGATAAAATCCATAGAAAGTTTAGAAATCTTGGCAGACCAACACTTACATACATATATCTGTTACGACTAAAATATATACATAGCAGATGCAACTTTTTAAAGCGTTCAATATACATATTTGGAATGCGCAGAGCAAGGTAAACGCCCTCTCTTTGAGCGAAGAGAGCGCTTTTACTTTGAACGCAACCATAAAAAATTTATAGAAAATTTTAGCGCTGGCAAGACATAAAGCTTTTCTGAAACTTTCTACAGATTTTATAAAAATTAGTGCTAGCCAGAGATAGCTTTACCCTAGCTTAGAAATCATTGTACGCTCCCCTACATAGGAAATGGCCAACTCTCTTAGTATCACCACTAAAAAAAAAATTGAAGTTGATACCTCATCCCTATGTGTTCCTTAGTCAAAATATTTTATTACGTTGTGTTTTAACTGCTTTTGATTTTCATTTACAAAGGAAAACTGAAAATATTCGAGTCACCGAAAAGTTGTGTGTTTTGAACAAAAGTCCCGTGTCAGTCGAAAATATTTATATTTACACATTTTGAAAAGAGCTTTCGCCTTTGCACTACGTATTGTTTATTGGGGCGTTGATCTTATCATTTCGTTTCTCCTCATTTATAAAACTTTCGCGCTCAATAGAGAGTAGTAGCTGCAAGCGAGGTGTGTGACATATTGAATGCGACAAGTACTCAGAGCTTTTCATATAATCAATAAATAAGTTGTAGCAAAAAAACATTGTAGCGCTCATCTTTCTTAAATCTATCATACGTAAGTGAACTGACACATAGTATTTAGAATTGTTAACGTGTCAGCAGTTTAGTGCTTGGTAAAAACAATTCACTCGCACAAAAAACGTCATAGTGTTGCTTCACCAATCTATACAAATTTTCAGCCTTTTCGTCCGAAAATTTCAAGTGATCAAGTGCCGCAAATGACTTTGCTGGCAAATTTCTAAGCTCTGAAACTGGGTTATTCTGTTAAAATGAATTTCTAAAAGGAAAAAATAAATAAATAAATACTGTTAAGCTTTCACTTATCATACGAAAGCTTATTCCTTTTTTCACCGAGGCAGTGATGGACACACGTACAGTGCTTTTTAAGCTTTCTAAACTTCTTGCAGATTAATAATACTCTCTGCTCATCATCTTCTTAAATTACAGCACTCTATTCAAATATAAATAATTTTAATTTAAAATTGAACACACCAATTGCTTACTTGCCTTCGATCTACTTCTCTGTCGCTAAACTAATCTACGCTTTAAATTTATATGTATATAGTTAAATGCACACTTCCTATCGACTGACCAAAAAAAGGCCAACTGGCATTTATTTATTTGGTTTGTTGATAGACTAACTCACAAACTGTGAGCGTACACTATATTCTATAAGTTATTTGCCGCATTTTGAATCGAAATTCTCAAAGCTCTATCATTAATTGATTATGGCAATTTGTTGCGTACCTGTAGGCCGTAAATCTTCTACATATATAAGTTTACTAAGCATCCAAAATCTGTCATAAATGTATACAAGATACTTCAAAGACCTTATGTTTCTTAAAATATTTTTTCAAGAAGTAGTCATAAGTTTGTCGGCTGTCCCACCCAGATACTATGTTATTTTCTCTCGCCTCTATGTATACTACATAATATCATATTATAGTACATACCTTTTAACGCAGTTCACCCTGATTTTATATAGAATATTTATGTATGTATTATGCTAGTTTTAAACAATTGTTTCGCAATTTTATATTACAAATTACTTTACTTAAGTCTACCTAAATTCCCTAAATGTTGTATGTGCCTAATAGTGCTACTACTACTACTATTATTACTACTTCAGATTCCTTAATATAGATATTGTACATATATAGATATTTAATATTTATGATCTTAAGCGTCGACGTTGTTGAAGTACAACAAACCGCCAGGAAAGCAGCTCCGCAATCATCGCCACACTGCGAAGCATGCAATCCGAAGCTGCATAAAATTGCAGGCAAAAACTGCCAGGGTTGCATGCTGCGTGCAGCGTGTGACGCCAAACGAAGCCACTGCGAGGCGGTATACGTCGTGCCACCGACGCCAGTGCGTGTCACTGCGCATGCGCCACTTACTCGTAGCTAAATATTTACATACATACATACTATGTTAAAGTGTGTAAATATGTATGAGTTTTGAACGCAAGCGCGTGGCATGCGCCGAACGTCTGTGCGTAAAATATTTTGGTCAAAGACGCAATGCTTATCACCTCCCACTTACTTATGTAAATACTCGTACATACATACATGCATACATACATATGTTTGTATGTACAATGTAGGTGTGCATGTGTTAGCATTTGCGGGCGCAATTTTTCAACTTATTACATTGCCTGACTAACGGACTTGCTAATTGGTATGCACTATCGTACGATTACGAAACCAACAAACGATATCTAATTGAATTGAATTCTTGAATTGGAAGTAAATAGTTAGGAATTTTTATAAATTCTGAATGCAACTGTAGGTATTTCTTTGCACAACACACTTTCGTCGAAGCATTTTTCAAACTAAGCGCGCCCTAACAACCAAAACAGATGGAAGCAAATTTTTTTTCAAAATTTTATTTTTGATGGAGAAATGCATCTAGATGCTCTAGGAACATTTCTGCATTGAAAAGAAAATTTTGGAAAAAAATTTCGCTCACAACTTTTTGGCGGCTAGGGCTCGTAATACCTACTACTTTCTAAAACTTCCACTCTATTGGCTTCTTATTGTCTTTTAAGTTTTCTTATTATTTGGCATTTGGAAATTTCACAAATTATTATTAATTATAAAAAAAAAAAAATGATTATCGGTGAATGAAATTTTTACAAAATTACACTTTGAACTTTTTTTTCTGTATAGAAGAGCGAATTCGGCCTTTGTAAAAAAAAACTTAAAATTCGATGCTGTATATTTTTGAGAATGTTTACTAACAAACACTCACACACTCACTTTATTACATACATATGTAACTAATACATAGAAACTCTTGTGTAATTGGTGTGTAAATTTGTAAATTTATAATGAAAATTTTTCCTAATTATACCAACTTATGTATGTAAGTTTTAAGTTTTTTCAAAATTTAAAATTTTTTTTCTTGTAATGACTTTGCTTTGTTTCAAATTATACATAATTATCAACTATTACTGTATAGAAAATCACTTTAATTTATTTACATAAATACGTATAATTAAAAATTTTCACAAAATTGTGTACGTACAACCAACTTACTTACAAGTACTAAAACTCTTAAAATTAACTGCTCAACTAACTAACCCTCAGTTACAAAATAGTGTAAATTAAAAAAAAAAAAAAAAAATTGGAAAAAATTACTGTATGTAACAAGGAAATGACCAATAACAACTACACTGCCTGACAAATGAAACCAATACATACGTACACGAAAAAATGCCCGCTAATTGTGTTCTGTTTATTTCTTTCATTTCTTGACCAAAAATATTTTACAGTCGAACTCAATCAACGTTGGCTTCCTGCGTTTATTTCGTGCGGCGCGTCTCATAAAATTGCTCCGTCAAGGATATACGATACGAATTCTGTTGTGGACATTTGTACAATCGTTCAAAGCACTTCCATATGTCTGTTTGTTAATAGCCATGCTCTTTTTTATTTATGCAATTATTGGCATGCAGGTAAGTGTCAAATGAAAAATATTATTTACATACATACATATGTATCTAACATATAAATTAAAAAAAAAAAATATATATATGAGTGCTGTAAAAGCAACAAAACTTAATTTGAAACAGTTTACATCATTTCCCATTGTTATTTACGCTATTCTGTTTGCGAATCTTTTCATTTTTCTGATCATCTACATTCATTTGATTTATTATATTTGCGTCTATTCAAATGTTTTTTATATCAGATATTTATTTATAGATTTTTTAATACCAAAATAGTGTGTGGGTGGTTAGAAGAGTTTTATTATTTGAATTTTTCTAGAGTGGTGGGTTAGTGAAATTTATCATAGTGTGTTTTTTTTTCAATCTGTGGGGTAACATCCGTTAGGGAAATGGATTTAGTACGGATTTATGAATAAAGGCTTTGTTAAAGGAAACTTTGGAACATATTTTTTTAAAAAAGACAAAATAAAACACTTTCCCTATTGCCATCTTTGCAATGGGAGAAAAGCTGAGAAGGAGGATCAAAAATACAGAAATTTAATAATCATCTTGCCCTAGGGACGATATAACAAGATCGGTCAATGTATTGACTGTTTATTTGATTGTTGTTCAGCTAAATAATTTTTTAATAAAAATTAAGTAAATCCTTTAAAAAAAAATCGTATAAAATCAAGTTTAAATTTTTATGAAATAACAAAAAAATAAGAAATTTTTCGTACAATTTCTAGCATTTTTATAACATATCTAAGAAATAGTTTAGGTATGCAGATTTTAAGTACGAAGAATTAAATATTTAATCCCCGACTGAAGAGATTTAAAAATTGTAAGAAGGAAAAATTAAAAATTTAATCCCTGACAGAAAAGATTTAAATATTTTAAGATTGAAAAAATAAAATTTAAAAATTTAAAATTTGAAAATATTAAAAACTTTAAGAACGAAAAATTAAAAATTTAATCCCCGACAGAGAGGATTAAAAAATTTTAATTAATTGAAAAGATTCAAAAATTTTAAGAACGAGAAATTAAAAATTTAATCCCTGACTGAAAAAACTGAAAAGTTTAAGCCCAGTTGGACTTGTTTTTCGATAAAAACTTTGCCATCGCGTAATTCGTGGCAACGAAATGACTGACGAACCAACGCAGAACGGGTCGGTGCTTGATATTTCAGAGACAATTTCTTATTTACCTGAGTTACTGACCTAGACTTACAGCCTGTTTCACTTGAGCCGGAATCTTGGGTACTCACTCGGTAAGAATGTAATTGGCCCACAACTTTTCATGTCAAAGCGATAAATCTACACGCCTGCTCTGGCTTCCGTTGCGCTAGAATAGCGTTTCAGGGCAAGTCTTGCTTTGCAGATCTAGCAGACGTGAGTTATATTAAATTCATTCATTTGCATATGCATTTGCATTAGGTAAATTTAATTAAATAGAAGGTTGATATTGGTTCATTCTTACGACGGGGCGAGAAAAGATATATGTAGGTACAATTGCAAAGAGATCCCCGTCGTTCCATCTCAGGTTCTGTTTGGAGACGCACCACTTGCGTCGTTGTCCATATTCAGTGTCAAGAACGACAAATAACACCGAAGATTGCATTATTCCGAAAATGTTTTGTTTGCACACCAAATCGGCCAGGCGATGATGGAAATTTGTTCCGATATTGTAGTACCGAGTAAAAATATCTATTTTGATGTAAAAATTTTGCAATAAAAATCTTCAACAAGTCAAAATTCTTTTAGTTTGAAGAACGTTCCAACCTGACAGCAAAGCCTTTGTTTCCCTAGTTTTATTTCTTTTAGACTTTTTCCATCCCATAGGGAAGTGTGTTCGTTCGTGTAGCTTAGCCATATGGCCAGTCAAAATCTTATCATTCATAACTAACGCTGCTCGAAAATTTCATCAACTGCAACCCCAATAAAAATTGGCAATAAACAAATTGGCTTCACGTCCTATGACATACTGCTATATCTGTACATACATATGTATGTGTGCGTACGTGTGCGCAATACCACAGCTCTCAAAATTCCAATATTTCATCGCACGCACCTTTCTTTTGTAATGTTGATGAAAAATCGAGCGCGTTCACTCGTAGAACAAGTAGTTAGCAATATTTTTTAGTGTTTAGGATTTCATTTCAATATTGATAACATGATTAATAATCTTTTGATATATTTACATTTATATATTGTACAAATACTAAATAACGATTACGAAAACCGAAAACGATATGTCAACGATATGCCAAATTAATTACAATTATTGCAAACGCAAAATCATATGAAATGAAATGAAATGAAATGAAAACCCAAAAACGTTAAATGCAAAATGAAAAAATAAAAAAAATAAAACGAAATCGTTAAATGTGCGTAATTGAAAGGTTTTTGGAAATATAAAATATGATCCGGACACACAACTCAACCGCCACAATAATTTTCAATCATTCTCCGGTGGAATCATGCTGCTCTTTCGGTAAACAAAAACAATGTTGACTTAAAACAAGTATTGCCAAAACAAAGTAATTATTTATGACAAGTAATATTTTCTTAACAAGTAACAGTTACTTACCAATTCGTATATATTTATACACATACTCGTATAACTAATATATACATAACTACCTACTATATACTATATTTGCATATAAGTACATATGATATTCGTATATTTGTTGGCGTTGCTCTTTTGACTAG
>NW_016177599.1:0-8402 GCF_001687245.7 Rhagoletis zephyria | reverse complement strand
GAAAGAAGTCGATGCATTACGATAACTCGATTAATTTCGTTTACTATTTAAATAATGACAATTCAATATAATATATATTATATCGATAACTTGATAAATTTCATTAGTTTTACAAATGTCGATAATCCCATAAACTTTTATAGCTAAAGAAGAAGGGTGCTTCTGGTAAATGGACTCTGGAACAAAAAACAAAATCGTCTCCTCGAGGCACACATTCATGTTTCTGGCATACTTTTAGATCCGCCTGTTGAACAAAAAAACTTGTAAAAAAACGGGCCGACGATCCGCCAAAAAAAATGTTTTTCGAAATTGTCTTTCAAAAATACTTTCGATTCATAGTTGTACGACAAGCTCTTTTTCTGGTAGGTACTCTCTAATGTTGCATACATGCATATAAATATACCCTCGTGCAAATGCATGTTTTTGTGTGTGTGCGTGCGTGCAAACGCATGTATCTATGTACATAGGTAGTTTGCATATCTATCTATAGTTTCGCTTAAAAGTTAATTAAAAATTTAAGTCAAGCCAACAAAATCCTTGTCTACTATATATTCGCATTTGGCCTTGTGTAGCCTCATGGCTAATTCCTTGCCAGCATTGGAGGCTTTAGCCCCATGAATAATTCACAATTTATTAATGAAAATTCATTACTCGGCATTTATGAGACTAACTGTATGGCGTATTATCTGATTTATTGCTTATTGAATGTGTTGGCTTTGTCTAAATTCAGTTTCTTGTTGTGACCTAAGGCCATAGCCTTGACTGCAGGATGTTTGTATGAAGTATGTATGTATTATACATATTTTTGTGTCCTGTCGGTGGCAAAAGCTTAAACTCATAACCGGGATTTGACATTATTGGATTAGTTTGGAGTTTTGTGTTTATATGTTTTTCTGCGTGAAACCCATTAAACTACAAATGTTTTAATTATACATTTTATTATAAAATAGTGTGTTGAAATGCACTAATAATATTTGTAATACTTTCTTTCAATATGCCTACAATGAGTATCATAAATAGCAAAAAAAAATGCACTAACGGCCTCTCAACTAGCTTGAATTTGAGTATTAATTGTCCAGAGCTACGGGAAAAACGATCCAGTAATGATTTATCTTTCCAATTTATATGTTACGTATACGCCATGTACTCATATTTTAAAGTAAAAACTTTATTGAGATTGTAGCTGAATACATCTCACTTTTTATCTATAAATCCTTCTAAAAAATATATGCATAGGCTTTACAATGAATATTTTGGATGAAAGCTGAGAGCTCATGCAAAGTCTTTGTTTTCGCGGAACCAAATAGCTAAGTGAAAAATTATACAAAATTCAATTTTTGATTGATTATGATGCATTTCATCGAAGTATAAGTCCCCAGATATTATGCAGTATAACGCATCTATTTATTAAATAAAAAGAAACAAAGGAAAATTTATTAAAACAGATAAGGGAAATTATAAATTTCTTGCTAAGGTTATGAGCTGTATCTTAATACCTGTGTCCCCCTTTTTTTAATTTTTTAAGCGGGTACTTTGCCTAGCAGCCTCTTAATATATTTGAAATTAAGTAATTTTTTACTTTGCTCAAGCTGTCCATACAGCATACCAACTTCACTGAATTTTTCTTGGGAAATGCTACATAAACCGAAGTATACTTAACCCACTTATAACACGAGCATTCTTAAGTTTAATCTGGTGTATGTATATAGGAAATCGGCTACACGCAACTCCCCAACATCGGCACACAAGTGCTGAAAATATGAGCGAAAAGTGAAACGTAATATTATCCTTCTTTATACTTACTATTAGCTTGAATTACACCATGCAGGATTTCCCCTTTTTAATCTCTATTCTTTTTACGCTTAATCCTTTGCTGCATTCATTAAACATGTCCACATTTGGTGCAAATCCTTTTATCATCCTTACTTTATTTAAAGTGTACTCATATATTTCTAAGAGTTTCGCTAAAGAGCCACTTCATCTCGCTAGCTTTTTTTGGTTTCTTTTTCTGCTTTTTTTTTGCTGCCAAGAATTAAAATTGTGTTAACCTTGTTTTTGTTCTCACACTCCTTTTGTTAGCCGAGTGCTAATGTCTGCAATTTGAGTTGCACTCTTCAAGTGTTTGTCCATTTGAGACTTTGTGAAAGTTGAGCTTATTAGCTGGCGTGAAAACTTGCCAAAGTAGTTGACATTGTGCAGCATTCCAACGCCGGGTTTAAGTCACACTTCTAAATGGGCGAGATAAATTCTAGAACAAAAAGAATCAAGTGAAACTGCATTTAAGAGAAAGGAAGTTCTTGGAACTTTCTTTTTTNGCTAGAAGGTTAAAATGCTACTTTTCTCTTTCTAGGCCAGACTTTTTCTTGAATGCTTATCTTTTTGTTTGTATATGGGGCGTTCCATACCAAAACGGACGGTGTTAGGGTTGATGCGTAAACAAAAATAATAAATAAATATGAAATTTGAGCTTGATTATTAGTTTTTAAAAATTTAAGGCACAAAAACATAAACAAATCGATTTAATAGTTTTCCAAATATCACGGGGCGAGGAAAAAATTTGAAAAAAATCACACATACACATTAAAATTATCTATGAAAAGAAATATTAAAAAAAAATTTCAAGAAATTTTTTGATAAAAAAAAATTGTTTTTGAAAATATGTCATCTCAAATATAATTGAAAAAAATTACAATGGAGTAATTGCGTAATATTTAAGTATAGTATTATGGAGCGCACTCTACAATAATTTGAGTTATGATATTTTTTTACACCAAAGTTGAGTAAAATGAGTACATAAAAAATTTAAAAATGCTTTAATTTTTTTAGATTTTTTTTGAGTATGCCATTAGATTTTATGTAGCCCCTTAGATTTTATTAAAGTGAAAATTTTAAGCGATTGCAAAACCGGTGTTTATTTTTTTTAATTTTCTTTGAAAACGGTTTTGACGCATTTTCTTTCATAAGAAAAAAGTTCAAAAAGCCGTCAGCATATACATTATTAAAAATCAACGCAATTTTGGAGTAGCTTAAAACTTGCACTTTATTGAAAATTTAATGGGCTACAAAACTGCATACTCAAAAAAATTCTGAAAAAATGTTTAAAATTTGTAAATTTGAAATATACTCATTTTACTCAACTTCGGTGTAAAAAAAATTCATAACTCAAATTATTGTAGAGTGCACCCCTAATAATATACCTTAATATTTCGCAATACTTAGAGCTACCATTGTAATTTTTTTTTATTTTTTTCTGAGATGGCATAATTTCAAAAACTATTTTTTTATCAAAAAAATGTGTATGTGAAAAATTAAAAAAAAAAATAAAAATTTTTAATAATTCTTTTCATAGAGAATTTTTATGTGTGTATGTGTGATTTTTTTCCTCGCCCCGTTCTCAAGATATTTGGGAAACTATTAAATCTACTTTTTTTGGTTTTTGCGCTGTAAAGTTTTTAAAAATTTATTAATCAAGCTCAAATTTCATATTTACTTATTATTTATACTAGTGTTCGCCCAGCGGTTGAAATTCAACCGATAAATTTATACATGAACCCTAAAAATTTTAAATAAATCAAACACATGAAGTGTGAGCCCCGCCAGTTTTGGTATGGAGGAGCCCATATACATACATAACTATGAGCGAAAATAGCGACAAACCAAAACTGCCCGAGATGGCGATTTACTTTTTAAATAACTTTAATTATGTTGCAAATAATATCGGAAAGATGTTTTAGAAAACCACATTTTTTACAAATATAACAATACAAATGTATAATATAATTCAATTGGAAGATGTAGTAGCTCTTTGTGGTACTCATACATATGTATGAAAGCAGTAAAAATTTCTGAAAATTTAAATAGTTCATTTGCATGCATTAATTCCATTGATCAAAGTTTGCAATTATTATGAGTCATTATTTTACCGTATGCTTTTGACTGCTACCTACATAGTGTATTAGTTTACTAAAAATGCAGTTTCCCTTTTTGTAGGAAAAAAACCCCCTATTGACTATGCGTACAATCTCATTTTTTTCGCCTTTTACTGCGTTGGAAGTTTTGCGCTTTTGAAGAGGTGCTCACAAATTTATTGGACTCTTTTGTAAATTGCTGATTTGTGGTTGGCTGACAAATAAAGCTTGTAAAACTTTTATCACCTCACAATTTTTACACACGCATACACACACCTACATACAAACATACATATATGCGATATTGTTCGCGAGTCATTTATTATGGCGGTGCTTTGTTGGTAGTACATCTACAGGGAAAATATAAGTACTTACTTACTATGTGGAAAGGTCGGAAGTACATTAAGTGCTTTGTGAAGTACTGCGCACTGCGTAACGTGCTATCGTGAATGGGTTGTAAATGCAACGTAGGTAGTACATAAATAAGTGCTACACGTTGAAATTTGTTGCGTAGTTATGCTCGTATCTACATAGCAAAGTCTTGTTCGTACAGAGTTTCTTCTGAGTATGAAATTGAAAGTATAAAAAGATCAATAAAGCCGCTACTTAGTAGTAGTTATGTGAAAGTAAAATGGTTGCTTCCTACGAGCCTGTCAATGTGACACGCTAGTAGATCTAAAAAATTCTTTTACCAACATATTTGACTATTTCAAATGAAACGAATTATTTGGAAATATATTCCTTCTAACTTCATCTAAGGATTCTGATGGTTAAAAATGTATAATTACTTGTGCATGAATAAATATTGGAGGGAGTCTAGCCATTTCCATTTATTAATTATTCCTGATGTAGGTGAGGTGAGGTGCGATTAGATGAGGTGAGTTGGATTGAAGTGCGATAAAGTGAGGTTAAGTGAGATGCGGTGGGTTTTTTTTCATATATTTTTTTCATTAATTTAATTTTTGTTTTGTTTTTATATTTTGTATTAAAAATAATTTTTCATTTCATTTACGCAATTTTTAGAAACTTATTTGCTTTTTTATTTAATATCTTTCATTTTTAATTTAATTTTCCGATTTTATTTTTTCAAAAAGAATAATTTTTTTAAGACAGGGTCAGAGTATGAAGTATGTGGAGCGATTTTCCGTCATCCTTTGTAAAATTTTTTAATAGACACCGGTTTTGGCGCTCGGCCATCTTAAGTGTCTTTTTTCCTTCTGAATAGTTTCTGCTTGTCCGTCACTATTTACAGCCATGCTAAATGGTCGTTGGTACGACTTAAGGGATTCTGTTCTTTTGTCTAGCCAGTAGTTTTTGTTCTATGTGTGCATCTATAAGTAGCGAGAAGTCAGCTGCTAACAGCTTTGTTGATCAGTTCTGGCCTGGATTCCTGCACTTATACTTATTTATAGATCAGACGCCCTTTCCGTAAAAAGTCATCTTGACTTCACTAAATTGAAAGGCTTCTTATAAGACTTTTAGATAGAAATATTTATAAATTATTCAAAAATTACTTCTAAAGCTTCTTATACATCAAGCGCTAACCGAGAAACAAAGAAGTGGTGTTTTTTTATAATTTTCTTTTTGATGCAGCAGTACAACTGGTTGCTCTAGAAACATTTCTGATCAAAAAGAAATTTTCGAAAAAATGTTGCTAACATTTTTCCCCATTAAAGTTCGATATGCAAACAAAATTCTTAATATCAATAGTATATTTCAAAAGATAATTACATTATGCAGTAAGAAATAATTTTCCACGAAATATAAGATGACTTGACAAACAAAAAAAGAAAAAAAAACAGTCATGCGTTCATATTTCTACTGTTATCGAATAGATATGAAATTCTTCTGAATTTCAAATAAGTTAGTTTTAAACTTTTGTTGCGATTTAATGATTTCGCCAAAATCACATTGTGGCAGTGTAAAAAGCGAATTGCTCAGTGATTACATAAACAGTACGTACTTTGTTTCATTCAGCAGAAGTAGGTCACTCATACGCCCCTCCGAACACTGGATGTGCTTTCATACATACGTTACATAAATGCAATTTGTACATTTGTACATACATACAAGCAGATGTATATTGCCAAATATATACATATACACTTGCGTATAGACATATTTATACATACACGTAAATGCTCGAGGAATTTTTTAACAAAAAGATTATTCTTTAAATGGGAATGACATCAAAAGAATTGTTAAACATGTGTATCATATGAATTTTTACAATATTGCACTGAATACACAAATATACTAATGTGTGTATGTATGTATATAATACACATGCACACTTAAATATACCCTCAGGCATGCATATGTATGTACAAATGACCGAATTGCATAAGGTTGCGTATACGCAACGTCGTCCGTTTGTGAACCAGTCTCTATGTGTGCTTTGAAAAAAATCTTTCGAAATTGAGTTTAACACGTGCATATGTATCAAATGACCAACAAATGCAATGCGCAGAAGTTCAGAAAAATGTTTGGCCTTTGTAGAAGTGCTGCTGGAAAAACAAGAAATGTATTTTAAAATGCATGAAAAGCAAAATGTATAAAATTGAGTTGAGTCACATGTCGTTTTTACTAAAATATTTTGTGTAATTTAAAATTTTTGTTCAAAGACAATTGTATATGTAACAGATAAGAAAATTAGATTTTGCTATTTCGAAAATAGTAGTTGTGATATCAACAATGGTTAATCAAATTTCTAGGTACTGAATTACTTGTACTGAAAGTAATACGAGTCTTGTTCAATTTGTTAAAATATTTTGGAAAATAATTCTATGCAGGATTTTTGACTTAATTGTATACAATAATGTAATAATTTAGGGGCATTAAGGAGATTATAATGGTAAAAACCTTATATGTTCCTCTCAGTATTCTGCTTCAATACTGATTTTATAAATTTGCCGTTAAACTCAAGAGAAATAGCTCTGATTAAAAAAAATTTAAATACGAAAGAAAATTTATGCACAACGTAAGTATCTTACGGGAATTGACCGTTGAGCTTCATTGAAAGAGCATTATAGTCTGGTAAATTTGAAGTACTGCGTAAAATAAGTCAGTGGTATGAAGATATTATGCTTGGTGCTGAATGCCAGCGGTGAAATGCAAGATTGCCTAAGTTTTTCTCAAATACTAGGGTGTAGTTTTAGAAGTTGACCGGCCACTGAAATTTTCCTTTCTTTACATAGCCGATCAAAATGTTGAAAAAGTCGATAGTTCTTTGAAGCATTAAACCACGTTTTGCTGACTATATGTTTTAGACAAAATTATGTCGCTTTACCCTTGATAAAATAACAAAATACACAAATGAATCAAAATTTTTATTACTTATTTTAGGTTTTACTCTTTACGTAGATGACAACTCAATTAAAAATACATATTTCTAAATCAAAGATTTTTTGAATGCCTCTCGTTTGACACCGATATTGTATTTATCTTATCAATTTAATTTAATCAAATTTTTAAAATAGGTGGCAACCCACTTCAAAAATATTTTCGAAAGTAAACTTTTTTACACCTCTTTATTTTCATACCCATATTGTAATATGTTGTTTATCTTATCTATTTATTTAATTACATTTTTTAAATAGGCAGAAATTCTCCTCCAAAATATTTTAGAATATTATCTTTCTTAAAGTTCTTTAGTTTGATATCCTTATAGTAATATTTAATTTTCTTTTAAATTTTTTCAAATGCATACAAATTTCCAAAAAAAAAAATTCAGCTGTCAGCCTTTTTAAACCTCTGTTGTTGGATACACACAAGGCAATATTTAATTTATCATAACAACTTCATTAAATTAAATTTTTGAAAGAGATGGCAACCAAGATTATTTTCGGCTGTAAGCCTCTTTTAAATTTTTTTTGACACCCATCCTTAATTAAAATTTTTACACTTTCTTTACGAAATTTAAATTTTTAAACTGTTGGCAACTCTCTAAGTTTTTTTTGCTTTTGATACCGTTCATTATAGCCAACAAACAAAAAAAAAACATATTCAAATCGCTCAAGACGCTTTCATACCTTTGCGTGCAGAACAACCGAACTCGAATTTTTTTATATATGTATATTAGGGGCATCCATAAACGTAGGAAGGAAATTTTTACATCAGATTTCCTACGCCTCTACCCCTACGTCGATGCTCCTATAGTCAAAGATATCAAATATAAATTTTGGCCTCGATTGGAGTCGGTTAAGGCGTGTCGCACAGGGGTCAAAGTTCAAATTACCCTATGAAAACGTCTTAGCCGACTTCAATTGGGACCAAAATTTATATGTGATACATTTCTTCGACTGTAGTAGTTTGATTCTCCATAGAGGCATCTGGCCTTGACCCCTTTGATCACTCTGTCACACGCGTTAACCGACTTCAATCGGGACCAAAATTAATACGTGATATCTGCGACTATGGTAGTATCGATTTTGGGCATTAGATGAAAATAAATTAATTTTTAATATTTTTATTGAGCTTTGTACCACGATTGTT
>NW_016177598.1:0-8402 GCF_001687245.7 Rhagoletis zephyria | reverse complement strand
CTGTAACTGCATACCCAGCGCAATGACTATACCCCATTGCACTCCACTGCATACCCAGCGCAATGACTATACCCCATTGCACATTTTGTTTTATGTCTGTAAAAAGTATACAAAAAGGAGCAAAAATAAGTAAACGTTAGCAGTATACTAAAAACGAAAACGAAAACACGTTGTAACTGTTAATAAATGTCGATATCACAAAAAAGTACTATGTTTGACAAAGATTTTCTCTAAAGAATAAAAAAAAAAACACAATAAGCGAAATAATGATGTCAAGGTGCATACAGACAAACAATAAAATGTAACTAGGACTTACATACAGACCCACAAAAACCAAAAAACTTAGCCTTATTCTACTAAACTACAAAGCTTTTTCATACACAAAAAGCCACAATGACCTTGTTGGAAATGAACAAGTAAGATAAAAAAATAACAAAGCAAAACAATGGTAAGTGGCAAATGAAATTAGTACATATGTATGTGCTATGTGTGATTGAAAGTATGTATATGGGTAAATATTAAACAGCAAAAGAAAACACTTCCTCATACATACTTGGTTTCATTGGCAGTTAACAGAGTACTAGTTTGTTGCATGACGGCAAGAGAAGCAGAAAATTAGGAAATTTTTATGACAACTGCCAGCCAAATAAACAAGCGAGAAAACAGCAAAAAGAAGAAAAATGTATATATGAGTGCACTTACATTAGGGCAGGTCAATTTTTTTTTTAACTTGCGCATATAGCAAATTGATTTTAGGCCCATGTTTTTTTTCGGCAAATTTGCTTAGAATCACACATATCATCCTGCTATGCTATAAGCGCATAGTCGAAAAAATCCTCATACAAATTTACCCGCCCTAACATATGCACATGTATCGTCGTTTAAAGTACAAAACCGCGTATGTGAGGTTGCATAAATTATTTTCTAGAGAGTAAAAACACTCGTATTTCAAAATGGTTCTCTTTTTTATAAAGCAATCGCATTTCTGGCTAATATATTTCAGGACGAATGAATAAGGCTTTTGTGAGCAAATCCAATTGTTGGCTGGAAATGTCAGTTACGCGGTTTTGCAGAATAACGATACGCGGTTTTGTAATTTAAACGACGATATGTATTCATACTGGTATGTATTTAGTTGGTAAACAAGTACATTGCAACAGAAACAATAATAAATATATATATATATAAGGGGGCACAAAAATAAACAATATAAGCAACAATAATGTCCTTGTAATGTTGATACATTTTCATTGCTAAAAAATCGAAACTCTCTTCTCTCCTACAGGAATATTGTGGTTGTGCACACTTGCCTGGTTATCAGTTTATCTGGTTATGTGGTTATATTTTTGAGTCAGTTTACAAAAATAAAATATACTATGGAATAATAATTTCACTGTGAAAGTTTTTTAAAAATTTGCGGAAGACATAGTCGTAGAGGAATCGATCTGCAAATTTTCTGCAAGCCTTCATCTGTATAGTTAAAATAATAGCCGTTACTACTAGGTAGATTTCAGTAAAATTTGTTTGATCTGTTTTGGGCCCAGAATTATGTTATACCAATTAACTTTTCAGTTGACCTAATGAAGGATGTGGTTAGGTTTGCACACAAGGAGCGCAAAATTGTGTAGGCGCCCGTTTGTCTGACGCCCTCGTACACCCGAAGTGCCATCTTGCATCTGCCTTTGCTTGATGAAATTACTCGGATGGCCATTATTGCAGCAGTTAGACTCAAAGAAACCAGTTCATGGATCAAAGGAATCTCTGGCAATTCAGATAATCTAACTACATCACCGCGTCAAATAGAAGTGAAGCATGTAGGAGACAGGACGAGCTCTTGAACACAGACCTAGAGATCATAAACGAGTATTTTTCTTCTGTGGCAGTCAGGCAACCCTCAAAAGTTTACACTCACATATACACAATGCAAATTCCCTTACTGAATGCCGTACATCGCTGATCGAGATAGAATTAAATTAATACACATACCTATGTCCTTAGACGCCTGGATATTAAGAGGAATTGTAAAAGTGGCGAATTGGCGAGGAACATGCTTCAGATAAAGATGATAAAGAGCTTTTGGCAGTTACTTCTTTGATTATCTCGATAACAAAGCATCCTTAGCCTAAGTGAGGTACAAAAGGTACTGTCGCCCAACCCAACTTCAACCTATTACCAAATCGGTGTGCAGTATCTGAGTACATGTAAAATGATCCTGAAAATATATAAGCCCGACTGTGCTAATGCTGGGTTATGCCAATTTGCACAGCTTTGCCTAGCAAGCTTGTTAACTGACCTATTCCTTAATACCCGTTTACGCACAGATATACAAACAGGGACTATTGGTGCTGTGTATTGAAAACTACTCTCAAATTCATCGTCCTTGTTTCAATAATTTAACAGCAATTCATTCGGGTACGTCCCTAGTGAAGCATATGGTAACGCACATAGTTCATAGGTTAAAAATTAGTAAAATTCTAAATTGTACAAATATAAAATGCACTGAATAAACAATGCAACAAAGGAAAAGAAAAGTGGATTAAAATTTAATTCAAATTTGAAATGGTTCGGCCAAAAACAGTTTGTCTTCAAATCACATTTAATTAAGAGATGACGGAAATTCATTACAAAATCTGCTATACTTTTATGCCGTCGGAATAACCTAAAACACAGGAAAAAAACACTGCACAATGCTACAAAATTTTCAAGAAAAAATCTCATTCAACAATCAAAAAATAAATGTTTAAAAAAATGCAATTTTGTTCAGTCCAGCCATTGTTGTGTGCCGCTGCACACAAACAACGAGACCTGATCCACCTTTGTTGGCACAACAAGCACATCAACAGCAACATCAACAACAAAAAAGGCACAACAAGTGACGAAACAAAACCATTAACTGTCATTCACCCACTTTAACTTGCACTTCTATGCCAGCGAGTCACCTAAATTCTACCGTTGAATAATTGCACAGCAAAAATGGGACAGCGCGTATGAGTGACATGCAAATGCACTCACACTGAGTACAGTATGTACATTGGTAACATTTGACACAGACAATTTGTAAGTTTATTTCATGCACACTTTTACACTCATTCACTCATTGTCCGCTAAACATTTTTGTTTGTCCTATAGAACATACATACATACACACATATGCATAAACATATGCGTGTGCAAATATTTTAAAATTTTATGTATGCACATTAGGGCAGGTCAATTTGCATGTGAGATTTTTTCGACAACGCGTGTATAGCACAGACTGATTCCACGTGTAACTCCAAGCAAATTTGCCGAAGAAATAATGGGTCGAAAATTAACTTGGAAATTGCCAAATTTCGAAAACAGCATTTGGCTGTTGTATTATAAAGAAGTGCTTAAATTTTGTATAAAAACATGCTATAAGAGGTTTTTTGGTAGCATTAATCCATTTCTGGACTTATCTTTTTCTTAAAACTTCCACTAGAGTGCGCAACTGTGAACATTTTTACTTTTTATTCGAAATCTATTTTCGCAATTTGTCAACCTCCAAATTCATTTTAGACCCCTGATTTCTTCGAAAAATTTACTTAGAATTACACGTAGAATCCTCCTATGCTACAAACGCATCGTAAAAAAAAACTTGACCCGCCCTAATATATACATATGTAGTACATGTGTAGAGATAAATGACTGCAAGTCCGGAGCAACACAATTTATTGTTGTACAAAAAATATCAATGTATGTAACATTTCTTCCTGCGTGAGCATGAGTAAATGTTTTGTGTGTGAGTGTGTACGCATGCGGTTGCGGGAAATTCCGTTGACGGATTGACATGCGAAATTTAGGCCGCCAATACTGTTGATGTGAAGTGACGCGAAGCTGTTGGCATCACTTTAGCTGTTTGACTCGTTACGAATGAAACGCAATGATTTTTTCGTCATATGCGTGGCTGTGTTTACGTATCCACATACATATGTACATACATGTGTACTATATATATGTATGTGTATGGAAATGTGCATTGAACCATTGATGAAGTCATGTGTTGATATTTTTGCGTTTGTGGTGGCATTTGTGGACAGGAGGCACAGCTGAGTTTTTATGTAGATTTTAAAAGTTGAGAATTAATTGACTGGTCTGAACAATACGTGGTCAATTTGGTCAGGACAATATATATTCTTAGTAAAATTGTTCACCCGACAGCGCAAGCATAATGAGATATTTGTAGATCGTGAATAATGTTATCCACTCCCTTCTACAACACTCAATTAGCCTGGGTCAAAGGGAAATCAACGGACCATATCTACTTAGTTAGTCGCAAGCACTTTCGAAATTAATTTCGATCGTTGAGACTTTTGATAATACTGCCTACAATTCTATATCGAGTGGATTGCGTCAGACCACTATTGAAGCTATAGTATAGCTAAATATTCTGATGAAGTCAAAAATCTTAATAAAATTCCTGCTAGTCACACAGTAGGACCTGGTGTCAGAACTATATTAATATAGTTGACTTTACTGAGAAAAAACTGTCATAATACGTCTCAATAAACTACATATCGCTAGTTTAGAGTGTAAAGTTGCTAAGTCCACTTTTTATGAGAACTCATATTTTGATGTGGGAAGAAAGGTATATTAAAAAGGCATCGTTTCGAAAAGGATCAAGGTACTTGTTTTATTTTTTCACGTTTATATTCAGTGAAAGGAAAATTTAGTAAGTCCATAAGAGGCACCGAAAACCTGATAAATCCAAAATAATACGAAATCTTTTAATAAAGATCGAATCCTTTCTATTCGTATGGAGTTTCGCTTCGCTTTAAACACGCAAAATATTGTATTCAAAGTTTTGCGAAATACTTGAAGAAAATGGCTGTAAGAAATTTATTTCCTCTCCTGTAAAATTAAAGACATGGACTTAGCAACTCTGCACTCCAGGCTAGTCGTTCTTAATTGGGTATGCATTTTTTACGCGATTCTCAAATATCTCCTCGCTGAACTTAGTGAAGTGATAAGTAGCTAGCATTTCCATCTCTAACCCCATGGTCAACGCTAACCCAGCTAGGCTATCACACGGTGCTTTAAGCATCGCTCCCACTCCACTCCCGGAGAAATTTTTGATATGGTAGTAAGCTACGACTTACAAGCCACATAGGGGCTCTGCATGAATGCATCCCTGAATAAATCCCAGCTCATTGCAGAGCAGCCTACGGCAGCTAGAGCATGTCTTCTCCAATGGAGTCCCCCAATTGATAAATGATAAAAGGTTGACATCTTGCGCTATCGCTTTATCGGCCTGCCCGCATATCTCTCTCCCTCTTTCTCTCTCTCTCTCCCTCTCGCTTATCAGGCAAATGGAGTTGACTTGATGTGCACCTATATACCATATGGGCTCATTGAGCTCGAACATTTGTGGAAATTCTGGCATTGCATACTTCACGGGGCAATATTTTGTTGCCAGCTTATGAGCTTCATGTTCTTTTTAAAAAGCGCGTGCTTAAAGAAGTATGTAAATTCACAAAGTGAAGTACAATTTCAGGATAACCGTATATGTATGAAAACTGACAGATGAAGAGAAATTGGTAAAAGCCGAATGATTGAAAATAAATAAAAAATGTATGCTGATTACATTATCTTATGTATGCATACATATATACATATATGTACATTTAAATTTACAAATACGTATGTATACGCTCATATGCAAGGAAAAATTTTAAAATTTACGCGAAGCAGAGGCGGATAAAGTTAAAAGATAATTGAAATAAGATTAAGCAGATTTAATGGTTTCAGGCAAAAAATGTGTTGTGGTTGAAACAAACGATAGCCCTTGCACAGAACACACAAAAAAATGGGCCGGTGAAGTGTAGGTCTTTAGAGTATGCCCACATGCATACACTCCGTTGCAAAACTATAAATCGACTACAAATATTTGTGTTTGACTTTTGCACAGTGTGAACTCCCTTCTGAAGGGGTGACTTATTTATTTTTTAACCATTACAAAATTGGCGAGAAGTAATATAACCTAAAAAGTGATTGTTGCAAAACTATAAATCCAAATATAATCCTTGTACGAATGAAAAAAACTTGAAATCAGATATTGTATAAATCTTATATTTTATTTTTGCTCCAGTAACCTTAATCAACTCAAATATGCGTTTACTTATATTTAACCACAATGTTTTAGCAGATTAGAATCCCCGTTACTCAACTCTTGCAAATTTTACTAAACTCACGTTTTCAAATTGGCGATTCTCAGCATAAACTCTCCTTGCCAGTATTCCTCAAACCAGGCCGTGCGATCTTCCAATCTTTTCAAATTCGTTCAACGGTTTACCGCGAGGCATATCGACGAGAATATTTATTAGTAAACAATAAAAAATTGGTATTGACACAAATGACAGTAATGCCCCACAAATATTTGTAGTGGATTTAAAATTTTGCAACAGAGTGTACATACATATACATACTTAATAATACAAAACGTTGATGAAAAGATTAAGCACCCACATATATAAGTACCGAGAAGACCACAGAAGAAGCGCAAAAATACTTTTGGCTTCGGAGGATGCGTAATTTCGTAAAATCATTTAAAATTACGTCCATCGAATGTGCGTACAATAAGCAGCGAGGTGGTAGAAAAGAAAGTTCCTTTCAAAACCAGCCAGGGTTCGCCATTCGCAAACAACGGCACAACTTATCGATAAGTTACAAACCATGGTGCAGTCTACCGACGGTCAGGATTGGCGGACTATAAGAAATTCCATAAAATCGATTTTCCATACATTTTGTATGGGGAAAGTTTTCAGTAAATTTATTTTTTTTTTTTCATTTTAATTTTGCTTAACATTAGGTGTAGCTGAAATTAAAGTGAATTATGAAATATTCAACGAGGCGTAGATTTCAACCGAAGACATTTCCTTGCTCTTGTGCAGCAGTTTGTTGTGCAAATCGGGCATGCCAGCACCCAAACGTGCAAGAAATTTATATATAAAAAAGTATTGAAAGAGCTCAACTGTGAGTGGTTATAGCTTATAAAAGCGAGCTAACCTTTCAAAACGTTCTTAGGGTTTTGTTACCCTATCGACCCGATAGATTCCATGACCTTAAAATTGTTGCACAGTGTAATTAAAGTTCGATTGGCGCTATCTGTTATCGATAGGGAATGTTCGATCAAAATTCTACTTTCGGGTGGAATTTTGTGTTCTCAAAATTATTTCAATCAACAAATTATTTTGGGTATATTTTTCGCAAGTATACCTAACTACATATACATATGTATATGTATGTACATTAGAGTGATCCAAAAAAATTGTTTCAAGATAGGGTTCGCGACACCTTCCAGAATTTTTCCTCTTGCCGAAAGAGGTGCTGGTACCAAACCTTACATTTTTAAATATAAATTTAGAAGATGCTCATGATGCGCATATTTTGTTGTAGTTATAAGTATACATATATTAATCAAACAATTGGTTAAGTAACCTCACAACATTTCATATTTAAATTATCTAAAAAAATATCACAAGCTTCAGTTGTCATGGCAACAATAGCTTTTTATAAAAATCACCAATATTTTTTGCCAATTTCACAGCGATCCAGTAACATATTTCTAGGTCATTGAGCACCCTGCTCAAAAGGAACTAGGATGAACATTTTTTCCCCATACAAAAATTGGACCACTCTAATGTACATATGCACGTGTTTAATTCGAGGTAACATACGCACATTGTTGGCATAACAGCTACTTTCATCAAATAAATTATATTAGTAGTCATTCTACTTAATCGCATTTATACTGAAGCATATAAAGTGAAATTATTTAAGGATCATTAAACATAAACACAAACAGTTGCATGCTCGAGTGCCGCAAAATCAGTGCTAAGGCGAAGAAGAGCTTACTGTTAAGTTATGACTAGACAAGCAAGCATGTAACAAAAGTCAATGCACTCATGTTGTAAGAGTATCCACATGTACATAAATCTATATGTATATAAAAGCATAAAATGGAACACAAGGCAATTGGATTAAGTTCATAATACTGGAAATGCAATATATTTGTTGACGCAGGTAGTTTAATGTGTCTCCCTACATACATATATATTTAGATACTACCATCATACATACTTGTTAGTAAAAGTGTGATGTGTGTAAATATTTATAAGTATGAACGTATACGGTATGATGTTCTTAGTTCGTACGGAGGATATGACTGATGCCAGATATTTATGTATATATGTATATACATACTTATTTATGTTTATGACATAAAGTAAGAAAATGTAATAGATCATAAAATGTACTAGGTGTAGTAGTGGGAGATATACTAAAAAGTAATTGCCCACTCGGCAAAATAGGCAATAAAGATGCGTCTTGAAAGGGAGATATTTTTTGACGTAGAATACGTCTTACCTTAAGGTATGGGGGCTATG
>NW_016177597.1:0-8403 GCF_001687245.7 Rhagoletis zephyria | reverse complement strand
TGTATTATAATACTGAATATTAATAAAATTTTACTTCTACGTAAATATTTATTGTTACTTTTGTTCAACTCAGAATTTCTGACACAAAAGGAGTCCAAAATGAGTCAGTCTGGTTGACTGGTGTCGGAATAATAAAATTGTTGAAAGGGAAGCGATGTGGAGACTTTTAATGCGATGAATGATTTAGGTGATGAAATGTACTCTATGGAACCAATGTTGTCTTTTTCCAAAAAAATCGATTTAGGAATCGCAATGTAACAATTGTCACCATACAACGAATTTTCTTTATTTATGTGGATGTCTTTATTTTAGCAAGCCGTATAAATTTTATTAATAAATAAATGTTTTTATGGGGACCAATTAAAATTCAAGTTAATTTAGCCGGTGCCTGCAAAGCATAACAATAGTTTCCAAGTAGCCCTTAGTAAGAACACGGTTGGACACCACTGAATTAGGAGTATTGGTAAGTTGGACTATATATTGCAGTCTTAGTAGGCTTCCCTGATTGACCTTTAAATTATTTTATGATGTCAGTAATAATTATCTCATTTTATAAGATTTGAAAATCCAAATCTGAAATTTATGTACCAATGTACCACACTGGGAAATATTTACCAAAAATTACACACTTCGGCCAAAATGGCAACCGTGGTTGTATGTATGTTTGTGCAAATAAAAAAAAAACTAAGCAAACTAACTTTTTTATGCAAATTTGATAGAAAAAATTCGCGCGTGTGAGTAGATTACACGTGTAGTGATTGACAGCTGACCGTTGCCATTTCGGCTCTCTTTCACAGGATTTAAATACTGTCATCCGTTAAGAATTGTGCAAAAAGCAATAACAGCAAAGGCAATATGCGTATGCGCCTTCAAATGCACAAAAAAAAAACACAGCCACCAATTCCAGAAATAAATTCTGTTCAAAATGGGAATCACAAAAAGGCCATATACCGATGAGATTTAACTTTTCGCCTTATGAAGCTTCATATTTTCTGCCGAAAATAGGAGTAATAAAAATAAAAGAAGCGGCAAAAAGCTAAAATCACTAAATTCCACGTTACGCATATCAGCAAAGACTTGCAATATCGCAATATCGCCGCTTCCCTCCATAACTCTCACGCAAGCAAAATTGCTTACGATTAGTGCCATTTAAGCTCAGTAGTGAATTTAACGAACTCTTGGCTATTTTGAAACTAGTTCATTTTGGATGATTATTCGGTTCTTTGTCACACTATCCGGACTGGATCAGGTAGTTGGAGCGTAAGCGAAAAATTTGCTATCAAAAATGGTAAAATATCCAGAAGTACGGGAACGCAAAAATCATATTTCGAGCCCGGACTTAGAGAAACAGCTGATTCACGATTTTTTTTTTTGTTGTAGCCAGTTAAATGCAAATAACACTGGACGACAATTTTATCACAGTTCAAACCAGAACGGACTTTGCTAATATATATTTTGAAATTAAGTTCCCCTTTTAATATTATAAATTTTGATAATAAAAGGACATATCTATCAATAGTGACTGTACGAAGGTTTACTACCAGTAAATTTCCATATAGATTTTTATGGGAATTTAGCATAAAAATATCTTAAAATATAAATTATTGAAAATTTTTGGTGAAACTAACAATAATTTAAAATGGTACAACCGAATCACGAGACTAACTTTTTTTTGTAACCTTTTCGTAGTTAAGGTGCTTAGTAAAAACTGAGATATTTCTTATTTTAATAAAATATTTCCTATTATTTTATGAGAATGGCTCTTTCCGTAAAACCACATGGATATCTACGCTGCTTAAAATTTAGAAACGTACCCAAAAGTGTTTTGTGCAAAAACTAGTCTCTTTGTAAGATTTTTATAAGTTCTTCGCCGTTGTGGAAAACCACTCACTCACTTAGTCAATCAACTTCTCAATTTCTTGAACTCTATTGGCAGTGTGATAAATGATTGTCATAAATAAAACGATACGACGCAACACCGCCAAGGATAAGTACGCATCTACCTACATACATATATGTATATGCAAGCGTAGATGCAAATATTATTTACCAACACACTAACACTCATATCCCCATACATACATCATATACACCCAAAAAAATTTGTGGGTTAAACTAAACGAAAACGTAGGTTAGTATGGCTCCAATCGCTAAATATGGTAAAAATAACCATTAAGAAATAGTTAAAAAAAATTACTGAAGATGCAGTTAAAAATTTTAAATTTTACCAAAAAAATTTTTCACTTTTAACCACGGTTAGTTGGTTGATCTAATCGTAAAAGTAGGTTTGTATGGCTCCAACCCCCAAAAATGGTAAAATTTACTAATATTAATAGTAATGCCCAATCAACCACAAAAGCAGTAAAAAATACTGTAAAAATAGTAATATATATTACCGTAAAATTAGTAGAATCTACTATTTTCGTTGTTAAGCTACCACAAAAATTGTATTGTAACTAAAATTGTGGTACCAAACTGCAAACATTGTTACAATACAATTTTTATGGTACCTTTACAGCGAAAATAGTAAATTCTACAAATTTTGCGGTAGCATTACTGTTTTTTCAGTATTTTCCTACTGCATTGGTGGTTGATTTTAAATGCAATGTTGCCATGTTTCCAAAATATTGCTATTCTGAAAAATAAATACATTATTAAAGATGTTTTATTTGAAAAAATTTATTTTTTTAAGAAATAAACACATAAAATAACATGTTAAAAACGAATAATGCACAAAAAAGGTACAATGTTAAAGCATTTTGAATTTGTTTTTCTTATAAAGTTAATGCATAACAGTCTTTCTTCCATATACATATACATATGTACATATGTTTATAATTTTTCTTAACCTAAGCATGATTTTTTTTGGTAATGAAGTTGTGTGTATATATTTTTAATAAAATTTTGGTCTTATATATAAATTTCCATTTGGAGAAAGATTTATGTGTAAGGGGGATTTGTAAAATTCAGGTTGGGCTAAGACATAAATATTGTCTTCTTCCAGTGAAACCAAATAGGATTGAAAATGTTCCGAAAATTGCTCAGTTTTATGTTTGATGCAAACAAACCTTACTTCGGAGTTTTCAAGTAAAATTATGTCCTTTATCTCAAAAATACTTAAAGCCTTTGAAAGTAAAAAATAACCCACTTTATATAAAGTCTTTTTTATAGTAATCTTATCCGTGAAATTATAGGTATTATTTCGCGATATGTTTTGGTGTTGAAATTCAATATTCGAAAATGCGTATGCCTCACTAAAATATTCCCTATTAAAAAATTGGTCTTTTTTAATTACTCCAGTAGTATATACATCTTCAAAACCTTTTTTTATTAGTATTCGATTTGAAAATTTAAGCAGACATTTAGTTGCCATTGAAATAGTCGTATTTTTTCTTGACGTTATTGAATTCATGTATATTTTCAATTCTCTGTGTTTAGATTCAAATTTAAAGCACCAGAGATTCTTTAATGGTCCAACATTTTTTATAAACGTGGGATAGTGAATCAGAAAATGAAATTTTGGTTTTAGTGTAGTTCCGAAAAGTTCGACATAAAGCTTATGGTGTTTTTCGATTTTCTCCTGCATTTCGTTTAAAATATTTTCATCAAATTCTGTCCTGAGCACTAAATCTATTACTTGAATTAATAGACACAGCAATTTCCAATGCTTGCTTTCTATCGAAATTAAATCTCCTATCATTAGTGGAAGATAATGACAAAAGGTCCACATTTCCCGGGCAGACATACTTAATTTACTTTTCTTTAAGTGAGAAATGTTTATAGGGGGGGATGCATTGCCAATTTCGGTTTCACCATACTGAAATAGACCTTTTCTTGCATTTAAAGTATTTATATCTAAGCATTTCTCTGTCTCAATAAAATGGAGCAAAACCTTTGAGACATCATAGTGGCAAACTCCCTCAAAAACATCATGCATGATGTCTCCATACAGATTTTTAACCACGTGGAATGAACTTATGGAATTAAAGATAGAGTTTTCTGATAAACCTGATAATTTAATTCGCTTTCGTGTATTTCATTTAAATGAATTCCCTGCGTATAGTTTAATTCTGTTCGTAGTTTATCATCTTTTTCACGTAACATGTGGGAGCATTCTTCCTTGCTACATAAGCAACGCCTACAAAAAAAATTCGAGGAAAAACTTTTTGAAAAGCCGAGAACACTATTGAGCCCTAGGTTATCACCCGTTATAAGAGCTAATACAAAGAAGTATCGTTTTTCTACACTATCTATTTGAATACTTATACCACTTTCTTCAAGATCTTTTATTTCTTTCACTAACAATTTTAGAGAGGCTTCATTTCCGTAAGTTTTATATTTACTTTTGAAAAATAGAGCTGGAAATATATTTTCCAAAGAAGAAAGATAGTGATCAGGTATTGAAGGGAAAGTATAATAGAAAGCAGCAACAGATTGATCTCCTTTATGGGACCCTAAAGGATTATTTATTTCAAAATCATCAAAATAAATAATAAATGGAATAGCATCTTTATTAGGAAAAGCTTTAATTTTTTCCTTCCATAATGCTCCATTCACAATGTTTTTCAATTTTCCCTCACTTTCATAAGTATTACATAAAGTATCTTTTAAAACGTTAGGTAGTTCGAAAAATCTTTTTATCTGAAATTTTATTGGCATGAGAGTACCTTTGCTTTGTTTTTCTGTAAAAATGATTTCATTATTTAAAATTACGGGTAATACCCTATTATCGATTTCGAATTCTTTAGCATCTTCCCAAGCATCCTTTTCTTTAAGAACTTTTACAAATTTATGAAAAGTTTTAATTTTATAAAATGGATCTTTCAAAAATAAAATGAGACTCCTTATATTCTGCATATTGATTTCCTGTTCGTTCTTCAATAAATCTTTCTCCACAAAGGTCGCTAGCGGTAAAAATAATAGTTGCGTTAAATCATTCACAAGTACATCTATATCTTTTCTGGTAAAATTTGATTTGTCGTGCAAATTAGTTAGAAACTTAAGAACAATTGTTTCAAAAAAATCTTTTGAAAATGTTAACTCATTGTAACTTTCTATTTGGCTTTCATCTTGAGTGGAATTAGTTTTGCTGTTGTTATTTAATGAATTCATTGAACAGGAAATACATGAATTAGCGTTTTTAAAATGTTTTTTAAAGGGCTTCAGCCCCTGGAAATGGTGACTACAGTGAACGCAAAAGAATGTGCTTGAAGATGTTAAATTGTGCAAAATTTTAAAGTGAGTTGCAAGAAAATCTACATTTTGAAAAATTTGTTTACACAAAAAGCACGAAACCATATTGAAATAATATAATAATTAAGGCTTATAAACCTATTATTTTAGGTTGTTAATTAAACATAGGACGTTAGCAGATGGCTTGTCGTCTTTTAAATGTATACAATAAAAATATTTTTGAACGAACATCCAAAACTCTAAGCTATCACCAGGGTATTTTAAATTCAATACATGAAACACTTTAAAACAGGTATCAAAGGCGCTTAAAAAACAAGGCATCTCATATTTGATTTCATCGAAATAAACATAAAATTTTGAGTCACTTAAATTATAACCAACTGCAATTACAATTGGTTGTAAGGTCTCACCGCGGTCGTAAAGAGAACTCTTCAGCTTTTCTAAACTGTTTTCAACATCGTTGGCCGTAATTACATGAAGGAGAAATGATATCTGTGAATCTTTGATGGTAGACCTGCAAATGTTTTTTACGCTATTCGCTTTTCGTTTTATAGTTGGACGCAGCAAAACATGTAGTAGTAGCGCTATGAGTTGGTCCGATCCTACAGGTTTAACAAAAATTTATAAATAAAGCGCAACCCTTTATTAAATAAGCTGGCAAACCTTTATCTTCTGATCTTATTTTTTCCAGTTGCTGCAAGTGCGCTGGGTTCGACAACTTCTCACTTAGCAATGGTATTATTTTGAGTTTAAAGGTCTCCCATTTATCGAGTACAGATGTTGAATGTGGGTACAAATAACTAAAGTCAATTTGAACCTAAAATTTTGTTGTTATTTTTTAGTTTTTGTAATTGGTGAAATTAAACTTACAAGATTATGGCCCAATGAATGGGAAAAGAGTCTCCAACTCTGTAAGATGTCAATGATGTTGTTTCTTATGCCTTGTGTATATAAAATCTCTTGCCTTCGTTTTTTGAAACACTTCCGCCAATTTTCCTGCACGTCGTTCCACGGCTCGCAAAAAATTTTCAGCCACTCGTGAGCCCTTGCAATTTCTGAACAATACGAAAAAATTTGGTATGAGTCATATATATGTAAAAGTAAGCGACATAAGCACATTTAATCGTTTTCAATATTACCTTTTTCTTCTGCACAGTTCACATTAATGTCGGGTTGTGAGGATTCCTTCAGTATACTTTTTCTCTCGTCAACAATTTCACCTGTTTTCTTTAAGCGTTTTACACTATTATAATATTTGTCATATAATCTTCCGGAAGGACGTGCTCCAATTAAGTTAAAATAAATTCCCTACGGGAGACAAATTTTGTTACAAATTAAAAATATTTAAGGCATGCGAAATTGCACTTTTAGTAACAAACCAACCTTATCGTCGCTAAATTTCTCTTCAATTTGAACAGATATCTGCTCAAATTCTTTTCTCCCTAATTTGATTTTATTTTTGAAATGCCAAGTCACTATTGAATCTATGAGAATTTTCCGCGCGGCATCGTTAAGTTTTCCAGTTTCTTTGTAGATCCGATAAACATAGTCTCCATTTGGATGAGTCCCCAACACTGTTTGAAAGTTCTTAATTTTGAAAGCAAAATAAAAAATCAGAAGTTTTGTACTCGTACCTTCATATGTTTGATTAGTTTATGAGCCACACTCAAAATAGGACCGCGTATTTTTTGAATTGTGAGTCACGTAAATGTAAATAATTGTAAATAAATTTTTTTAATAACTTGGGTTGAAATTTTGAGTGTAGCTCACTGTATTTCAGTACTTACAATACAACCGCGGTAATCAATAGGCTCTTTAATAATTTTTGAAGAAGTGCATGTAGATTGACTAGTGATCAAGTTGGGTGAATTTTCGATATCTTCAAGGAAAGTGGTATCAACGGAAATGTTATCGCAGGTTTTAATATCAGAGTATCCCTTCAATGAAAAGTTATTGATTTTTTTAACAATGAAATTCAAACTTGACGTTTCCACTCACATTTGCGATTTTCCATTGCTGAAGCTTATAACGGAACTCTACTTTTTCTCCCAATTTACGTTTTCGGAACAAGTACGTCAGGTCCTCGTCTTGCAAATACTGTAGCCGTTTAAACGTAATAGACTCATCTACAAAATCAAGCAAAATTTATGTTGTTTAATATATTTTTATAATTTCTTTTATACAAACGTTAGTGTCAATTCGATGCACGCAATAACTTGCGCACTCCTTATTTTTCTCCGGCACACAATAAAAGCAACAACACAACCGAAGCCAAATAACGGAATATTTGCTTGATCAAAGTTCTGCTGAATATTGCACATTTATTTATGAAAATCACTTTTAATAAACTCACCATGTAAATCTGGCAGGATAAAGCTGAATCCCCAACTTTCTATTAAAATTTCTAGTCCGTCCTTTTCAGTAGTCTCTAAAAATTGCTCTTCCATTTTTATAAATTTTGCACACACAGTTCACGGACAACCGGCTTCTTCAAAGTTTTCAGCGAACTGATTATAGTTCGCGTCGGCTGTTAGTATTGCCATCGTTTCTCCAACTATTGGAGTAAAAGTATTGCCATCTTACTCCGGAGTAAAGCAGTAAAATGTTTTCAAAACATTTACAATTTATTGGTTAATTTAACAGTCGTAATAGTCATGGTACAGAGTAAAAAATATTTAACAATTTTCCATTGTCGAAATAACCTTTCGAAAATGTTATAAAAAAAACAACAATTTCAATTAGGAATATTCTACCCGCGTTTGGTGTGGTACATTTGACCAGCATTTACAGTTGATCTAACGATTTTTTTGGGGAAACAACTTATTTGTAAAACTAACCAATTAAAATCAGTTAATTCACACTAACAACATATTAAGAAAATAAATATTATTTCCATAGATTAATTTAACAAAAGAAATAGTAAGCGTAGGAAGCAACAATTATTGAATTGTTAATTTCACTATCTTTACTGGTAAGAAAGAAACAACAAATATAAGGGAAAAATTTAACTATTTTTGATTGTTAAAATAACATGTTGAAATTGTCCAGATGACAACAACAATTTGCACCGAATGTACCCTAACCTATAAAAAATTGTAAATTCGACCAACGTTAGCAGTTAACTAAAATTTTTTACAACAACAATTTACATTGACAGTAAATCAACTATGGAAGTTGGTTGGTTTAACCAATGTTTTTTTTTTGAGTGTA
>NW_016177595.1:0-8405 GCF_001687245.7 Rhagoletis zephyria | reverse complement strand
CAATTGCTCTTGAGTGTGAAATTACGTGTAGAAATTTTTATTACAAAAAACACTACCTACCGACAATTTGCATAGATACTCGTACATACATATGTATGGGTATATGCAGCTCAGGCAGATGGACAGACGCGTGCACCGCCGCATTTGGTATTCCAAGGCGTGCATTCGTCATAGAATTGCGCACAATTTTGAATTTAATTGAATGGAATTAAAATTGGAATTGGNCAATTTTGAATTTAATTGAATGGAATTAAAATTGGAATTGGAATAAAATGAAATGAAATGAAATGCGCACTCGTATGCCGATCCATCAATGTAAATATGTATGTACATAGTACAATGTAGTGCATGCGCATTTGTATGTACGTTCTGATGCATATCAATAAACAAGTAATGAATATCTGAGAATCGCATTGAGTGCTCTGTATGCGGAAAATATTCCCAGTTGGGGCAACAGCTGCAGGCTGCGAGATCGCTGCGCACGGCAGTCTAAAGTCTACATGCGAGCTACAGTTTGCCCCCAGGCCGCACCCCAAATTTATCAAAACATACATACATACTTACTGCTGTAGATGTGGTGCTTTCGCGTTAGCAATGTATGTATGTATGTATGTACTCGTATCTCTGCACTCATTAATAAAATCAACGTGTGAAAAATGAAAATAATGAAAAATTGTTACACATTTGTAAAGCGAGCAGACAGACATATGGGGAACTGCAGGCAACAACAACAACAACAACAACAACAACAACAACATTTGCATTTTGCGCTCATAACGCGCCTGCCACATGTGTGTCGTGCAACAAAGACGTGCTCTGTATTTCATTGGCCACGATTTTTTACACAAATCGCATATTAGTTTATAAGTGCTTATGTACATGTGTATGTATGTATGTATGTATGTATGTATTTTGATATATGAAAAGCTCATAAGAGGCGCCCAACCTTTAAATGCAGCAATGAGTTAATGATATTGATTGCTGTTCAAATGAAGTGCATTGAATGCGCAGAAAATCCGTAAAGTACACACGAAAAATGAAATTAAATGTAGCTACATACATATATATGGGGAAAAAATCCACTTCAAACTTTGACCTTCGAATGTGTGGGGATCATAAAAAAATGCGCGTTATGGCATAGCAGTATAAAAATTTTATAAAAAAAAACGTACGGAAATCATGGAGGAAACAACTACGACGAAATAATATTCAAATGATCTCGTGACCTTCCACAAAAGTATGTGTGATTATTCACAATTAACAATGAAAATAGTTAAAAAACTTAGGTATTTGAAAATTGTGTGCTTATGCTACATAGTTACTTACTAGGAATGTTAATCCCGGGATCCCGACCTTTTGTAGGGATTTGTAATTTCCACTGATGGCAATAATAGATACTATTTTTTTTTACCAGTATTGGCTATACTTCTTTTTGCGTGCGATAGTAATTTTTTCACATAAAAATCAATATGTTCGCCGAACCAAGGGCCAAATATAGTAAAATTGCGTTTTTAGTTTTTTACTCTGGCGTCGGTAATTCAAATATTATTTAAAAAATTCAATGAAATGTGCTTAGAAGAGAAGTATGGGTACCAAACTAAAGAGGAAATTCTGTAGAATTTAAACAGATTCCATTTTTTGGTGCATAAGGACTGGTAAGTATTGAAAATATAAAATTGAAATTTCGCAATATTAGTTTTTGAAAAAATTATATATTAAGGACTTACATACATAGATATATAAACACGATAACATCCTCGAATTTCGTCCTTCTAACTCTATCAACATAAAAAATTACCTATTCGTCCTTTTGAATCCAAAAATTTTAATTTGTTTAAATTCCAAAGAAATTTCCTCTTGCATTTGGTACCCAAATTTTTATTCTACATTGCATTGAATTTTTCAAATGATATTTGGAATTAATCATCTCTTTGAAATTACAAAGTCCTTTAAAATAAATCCTGACGTCAGAGAGAGACAATAAAAACGTCATTTTAAATAAAAGGTTTCAAACCCATAGAATATAGAAGCAATTTTTTCGATTTAAGTTGTTGAAAAGTAATGAATATCTAAATCCCGGGACTAAACTCGAGATCCCGGGATTACGACAACGCCACCCCGAAAATCCCGGGATTGTAAAAAGCGAAAAAATTTACATCCCTAATACATACATACATAAATAGATGCATAACTTACATACATATGGTCTGGTTAAGCAATGTAGCAGATCCGTAATTTGGAAAAATACGTACGTATTTAGTTATACGTATTTGTGTATGTATGTACTTAGCTCCATATTTGTAGATTTTGAATTGTGGCATAACCAAATTATTGCCGCCAATCAACCACAACAAATGTCTAAACATTTTAGATGTCGATAATTTTACGGCTGATTAAATGCATAAATATTACAATTACCAGCATTTATTCATTTTTGAATATAAATTGAACTTTGCGTTTACATAAAAGCGAAAAACAAAATAATGAGGCTGTGAAATTTGAGATTTTTATACATAAATATTTAGTCATGCATATTTATAATGAAAGCAAATATTCGAAATGCTAAATTATGTTAGATATATTTACATAACTACAATATTCATGTTCTTCTTAAAAACAATGAAGGTTTAACTTAAATTTACAGTTAAAGCTTTGAAAATGGCAACATTGTGCACAAGCGATAATTTTTACTGTATTGAAAATATTTGTATCCTGGCCTGCCTAAGGCCGCCTTAGGCCGCCTTACTGCGAAAAGAGTAGAGAGCTGAGAACACGAAAACATCCGATAACATTGCCGCAAAGAATATTGAAGGTTCTCCTTTCAGCAGCTCATCAGTGAATACGTTGCCCTCGATTTCGAAGACTTTCGTTGACAAGAAATGCAGAGTGTCAAAATACTCCCGGACAAACTTTTAGCTGATTATCTACTGGAGAGGACCCGAAAAATCGACTAACTATGGTAACACCTGTGAAAATCGGCGCAAAGGTGAATGTTTCGATTCCGAAGCGTCTCCCAAATGAGAAATTTAATAATTTTTTGTTCCTTTTGTGGAATGAGTTTGGACTATGGCCTGCGTGGTAAGAGTTTATTTATACTTTTATTAATTTTACACTTTTTTTAGCGGTGCAAGCAATAACTATACTATATTATATATATGATTTCGATTTATGATCCATCAACTTCGCACAGGTGTAAATATCGTACCCAGGTGAGCGCATATCTCTTTCAAAACCAACACTGATACAAAGGTTTGTTTTTGTTTTCACTATGACAAATTTAGTGCACATAATTTTTCATCCACAAAGAAAAAGAAATGCAAAGGACATGTAAATCCTATCAAAAGAGGCCACATTGAAAAGGAAGGATTAGTCCCCGATTCTATCATTCCCCACTGCAATACATGTATGTTATACGATAATCAATTCAATAATAAATACATATATTGCGGCAGAAATCTAAACATCGTATTAGAAGGCTGATATACCGGCAGAGTTATGTAATTTATAAGGTCGTAAATTGTTGCATAGAGCAATCAAAATTCATTCGTGTATATTTACGAATTGCGCTCTTTGTGTGTGAGTGTGTGTCTGTGTAATAATTATTTAGATGTAAACAACACTAATGCTTTCTAAACATTTATTTTTTAAAAGACATCCGCCTGAAGGTGTGAAGTTTTGTGAAGATTTTGATCTGATCGCATGCAATGGCTGCCGCAAGTATTTAGTCTACCGATCGTTCGATATATATATTTTTTTGTTTTCCTAACACTTGAATACTCGTAACTGAGCGATCTTGTTGACTTATTGACAGTCTGAATACGTCCTTTGGAGTTGGCGATTTTAAGCAAATAAATATAAGTACTGAACTTTTGTACAGGTAAATGTCCCAGCGGTGAATTAGACTTTTACCTATGTAACTATGTAGTCCAGAACTGGGTTTAAGTATTAGGTTACATTCAGACAAATTTCTACCACACTAAATTCAAAAATAAAATTTCCGTCTAATCAAAGGTCTTAATTCCGTAGAAGAAGCTGCTACCGCAGTGAATATATTTTTTTTTTTGAGTCCAATTCATATAACACTCATCAATGATTTTTTAAGATGGATTTTTATTTTTGGGGGTTTTTTTCGCTTCAACCTCTGCATATTTCTAGCCACAATTTAGGAACTGATATAACAGCATAATTTTTTGTACTGGGTTTGTTTGTCGCTGTTATGCACACACACACACATACATATCTGATATAGCGATAACGAGCAGTTATTGGAATGATAAATACTAAGTTGGTACTCCAAGTTGTCTGCTCTTTTTTTTATTTTTGTTTATACCATACTTAGTTAGACTAGATAATAATTTTGCTGTTGTTGTTTTTATTGTTGATTGCGGCTCTTATCTCATCGTTGACTTTTACTTGTTAAACATGCAATCATAAAAGTCAGTTAAGCTTAAATAACACAAAGCCATACAACAAGCAAACACAAACAACGCTGTGCGAGCGAGCGAGTATCTAAGCGTAATTTTTATTTGCTAACATTTTTTCAAATACATACATACATACATACATATGTAATAATTTCATACTCATTCACGCAGGTATACATTTGTATGTATGCATTTGTGAGTTTGTGTATGCACATTGCAGAGATAAGGCGAGAAAAGCTGAAAGTGTTGAACTGACCGTCGTCAACGAGAAGGAGTGTAAGCTGAATGGGTTGCGGGGGCAGAAAGTGTGTCGGGAGGCGAGCATTGGATTTGTATCGTGCTGGCGATGGTAATAAAGTCGACGACATTTTTATGACAATCGAAAGCATTTTGCTGTAAAAATGCATTTATGTTATGTACATATATACGTACATATGTATATATAAACATACCTGCAGGAATACCCCAAACTTTATCCAAATTTCTAGTTCCGTACTAGATGTTTATCGCCAAAAACGAACCAGTGCGTTAGTAACTAAATCCCCACCAGTTCAAAAACAGCGAGATGTGGCACTTTTAAAAAACTATTTTGCTGCTAAGTCAACTTTTTCTAAAAAATTATATCTATTTTGATGCAAGAAGCAAGAACAATTTTCTAAAAGATCGAACTACTACCTACTTTATTTCTAAACCGAATCTGTTCAGTGCTACCAAGTCCAAAATAGTCACAGCCAATGTGAGAAGTCCCAAAAAAAAAATTTCTTTAGAAATCTATATCGCGGTAGACGAATTGTGGACTGATTCCGAACTATAGAAAAGGTAATGCAGCGGGGGACAATTTCCTAGCGCGTCGCCATGTTAAATTCGACAGTTTTTTTTCGTGCAAAAGAGATTTATCGCGAACCAGTAGTGGGTCTAAAATTTATACTCTCATTGCACTAGAAGCCCAACAGTTCAGAACTGGAGATTTTTGCGCCACAGGGTGTGAACGTTATTGCGAGTGTGTATATACATACATACATATGTATGTATGTGTGTTCGTCGCTACGAGCACCAGCTGAAAGGCCATTCAGCAATTTGTTTTTTAAGCTTTGTCGCTGGTGTTGTTGCAGTTGTTATTATTAGATTGTTTTGATTGTAAAATGCATTGGTTTTAGTAGCAAATTTTTGAACACAAATACACACACACACACACACACACCCATAGTTACAGTGCATTACTCTTTTTATATCTTTCGCTTGAGGGCATTTCTAAAATAACTTTTGCAGACGAAAATTGTTAACACCCAATTACATAAATGTTTCCTCTAACGCCTCGCTAGTTATTTTTAATCTAAAATTTGGGACAGAAGCTTTCGCACCTAGTTTCTCCAATATGGCGATCAATTTGCAGTTTATGAAACTGGAGTTGAATGCTTTCTATATTCCGTTTAGAGGACGTCTAACTTACTGAGCAAAAGTAAATAAGTAGATATGGGAAAACGTGCAAAAATTGCAAATTCTTTATCAAAAGTGAATACCTATTTGACTTTCTATCGGAACTTTATTTTATTTAAATAATTGAAATTTTTATACAATCACAAAATACCTCAAAATCTATGGCTCAATCAATTACTTAGAATTCTCTTCGTAGAAAAAGTGCATGGAAATGTACATACATACGTTCATACGTACGCCGCTGTTTGTATGCCTGTTCTGAGAAGAATGTGCCAATGATCAAGCGATTTGATCGGTGAAAAGTATTTGAATTTTTTTCAAAGTGAAGATTGATGGGTCAGATTTTTTCGAAAATAATGAGGCACTTACATGAGTTATGCGTGTACATACGTATTTAAAACTATAGTTAGTGGTTCAGATGAACGAAACGCTTTATGGCAAATTCTCTAAAAAGAAAGATTTTGTGGCTTTTCAGGGAAAGCAAAATTGGATAGTTTATTATTGTCTAAACTGAAGTATCCTCATCATCGATTACCTTGTATAGTATTAAACAAACACCGATGAAAATTACGAGGAGCTGTTAGATAGATCCGACATCAAATTTAAGTAAAAGATAAGACATGATTCGCGTGTTTTGAAGCCGAAATGGTGGTATTATTTACGTACAGGATATTAAGAAAATTTAAGAAAAGTGAGTGTTTCTTTTTAAAATTTGTATCGGCTAATCTCTTTTTTAGCACTACACGTCTTGGAATTAAGTATTTACAGGAAGTCGAACGCTACAGAGATACGTATTAATTTACGACGAAAAACTTCCTCTGGCAGTTTCCTTCCTTCAGGTCCCTGTTAAGCGCAATATGGTTTGATGAATATCTATGCCCGATTATTGGATTCTCCACTGAAGCGATCATACGTTTGGGCAGCCATGGTTGGACGACGAAAGCAAGTCCCTGATGAACGGATTAAGTGCGGAAGGGTCTGTTTGCGATTGGGTTAAACAAAAGGCGCAAATTTTTGAAGGATAGAGGCGATAGGCGAAGTTTTTTAGTCTCGATCCAAATTGACAAGTGTCAAATACTTTCTTCTTTCCGAGAAGATTTTGCGTATTTTTATTTTGAATTAACTTCTTCTTTTTTATATTATCTTACTGATCTGTACTTATTATAGAGAAAAATTAATAAAAATTCTCCCTTCAAAGAAGAAGGAGTAGGCTTTAAACTCTGGTCACTCCATACAATAAAATAATAAATAATCGAGCACGAAAAGCCCATCGTTTCAAGAGGTCAGAAATAAGGCCATCTAGAGGGCTTAATTCTGCTGGCTGGGGAATATGAATCGCACTAGAAAATCGTATTTGTATAAATTAGTTAAGTATGAAGACAATCCTTTCCCGCACAGCTGGATATATATAGTATAATATAATGCTTTTGTATGTTCTCCATACAAAAGTGTAGTAAATACTAAATGCATGTATGCATGTAAATATGTATGTGTGTTGTAAAATCTCGAAATTCTACTGCCACTCCCGAATCGTTTCTTAAATCATTAGCTTCAACATCTTCATCCGACAGCTGGTTATACTGGCAGCAGCAACAACAACAACAATCTTATTTTGATGCAATGCGTCGTCACAACATACGCCAACATTGTTGTAGTTGCAGACTGTTGAATGACACGTAATTGTCATCATTAATTAACATATAAATTTTACTATCCCTTGTTTGGCAAGTGACTCTCTCTCTCTAAGCTACAAGGTAATGCACTAATGGCAAGTGTGTGTGTGTGGCAAGTGTGCTTTATTTGTGTCTTCACATAAATTTTACAAGTGACACCGTCGTTGACATCCGTCGTGTCACCCCCACCAACGAGTAAACGAATGCTCGACTCAACTGTGTGAGTGCATCGCATAGAATTGGTGTTGCATTGGTGTATGGGGAGCGACTGCACTTGCAACATTCATTTGGGCGTAAGTGATACATACATACATACATACATATGTACATACATATATTACTGCGTTTGTTTGAGGGGAGTGCATGTGTAAAAAGCATTAAATGCAACACTGACGAATGGGTGACAACAGCAACACCGACTGACACTGACACAGCCAACAGCAAAAACATAAATAAATTTGCTAACTACGCCGTTAGCTTGCACATCGATTCAAACAAAGTAAATGTGCAACATTGCTGAGATTTACATATGACTCTGTTGACAACTTCGAAGCGAATTGGGGGAGGACTTTTGTTGTTTTGCTTTTAAGTATTTGCGTCAGTCGCATGGCTTGTTACATCGCCATACATATATATGTATGTATTTGCAGGCATCAACACGGCGAGAAAATCCAGTGAAATTACAACTTTCAATTAATTTGTTAACTACACCCAGCACACAGATCTACACGCACATACATGTGTGTACTTAAATTTGCATTTGCAGGGCTTTATCTTTTGACGAAGGGGTCGGACATGCATATGTACCTACATATAGACGTTTCGGCCCTGAGCAATAGCTTTTATATCTGATTGTGAGTGAGCGATTTAT
>NW_016177594.1:0-8405 GCF_001687245.7 Rhagoletis zephyria | reverse complement strand
ATTGGAAACGCCAAGTGAAGCCAAGTCCTTCTCCATCTGATCTTTCCATCTCTCCTCTGCTACCACCAGCGGGTTCCGAGTTGAATACATTCAGAGCTGGAGCGTCGGTGTCCATTCGAACGACATGACCAAGCCAGCGGAGCCGCTGTATTTTAATTCGCTGCACTATGTCCATATCTGGCGTCAGTTGGCACAGAGGAGAAACGACTGGCGTGCTTTGCTAAACTTGGCCAAAATCGCTTAGGCGGTTACAGCGCCAAAAAAGGAAAGAAGAAGAAGAAGATAAGATTACCTTTTACACAGACGATCTCTCTACCTCTCCTACGGATCCTAGATAGGTTGGGATGTAGAGGTGGTAGTCTACTCCGTTTCAACTTACATGCCAAATGTGAGACAAATCACAGCATAAATACGGGTTTTCAAAATATCTCGACCCTGGGGTCACCCAATGAAACCACTTTAGGCAAATAATTTTTCAGTATATATTACAAAAAGCAGCCAAATCGGCCAACAAATATGTTAGGTATAGGACTTTTAACGTGTTTTACGCGGTAGACTATTCGCTGGAAGCGCCTATATACAAATTTGCATTTGAGGATTTATTTTAATGGTGCAAAGTTGACTTCCAAAGCAGGCTTGTGAAAATGTATTGCTTGAGTTGTTTATACTTATAATAGTGTTCAAATATATACGGCCAGAAAATTAAGAATTTTACGGAAATGGCAAAAGAGATCTGTCATATAAACGCTGGTAAAATTAGGAAAGACAACGAAATGAAGGATTTATGCAAACCAATAGTTTTAATAGTTCTAAAAAATTTTCGAAGTATTTGATTTTTAGTAGCAATTGCTTAGCATTTAAGCTGAAAAGTAAATAAACTACAGCCCACCCCTCGCTCCTTAGTATTAAAACACTCATGCATGATTAATTCGAATAAAATTTTGCTGAGCGAAACGTGTTTAATTATGTTTTATTTTTGATTTAGAATTTTCGATAGCAATAGTGCTAATCAAAAATTGCAATAAAAAATAAATATGAAACATAATTCCTCCATCGGATGTGTTAGAATGCGAGTGTAAAAAAACGAAAAGAATGAAAAAAAGGAGGGGTATTAATAAAAATTTAAAATGACAGACCGAACACGCCTCAACGCGCATCACTCACACTTTGCCAAAACGCTAGCTGAGTCGTCGTTGCCGAGTTACGCAGCGGTGATCAGCGGCCACTGGCCAGTACGTACTTAGCTAGCGTCGAGTTTACTAATTCTAAGTTGAGCGCAAAAAGAAAAGAATGAGTAATTTCGAATGTTTTTTTTTTCTAACTAAGCCGCGCGCTAACAACAGTGATCAAGAATTCAAGTTTGTTGGACGGCCGCAAGTAATGACAGCACCGACTGGACAGAGGTAGTTCGGAGCGCGGCGTGCCGGCAGCCCATCTACGAGTACTAACTAGTACATAGCTCTGCATGTGTTTGTGCATTTAAGCATAGCAGGCTAGACGTTTGGCGGCTACGCCCTGAGAATTCCATGCTTCTTGTCCGTATTTCGCTTTGCCTCTCCATCTTCTACCCCGCTTACACATGTCATGCGCGGCGGTTACACGCACGTTTCCTAATTTAATTTTTTGATGTGGCTGTCGGTGTATACATATTAGGGTGGTTTCGAATTCATGCGAAATAATAATAATAGCAAATTATTTATTTTTACCATTTTGTGATAGTAACGATTTTTTATAGGACCCCCAAATTGGATTTTTGGAGTTTTTGTGGACCTATAAAAAATATTTCATATTAAAAATCGTTAAAAAACCAATTGGCTATTATTATTGGAAGACTCGAAAAATATTGACTTTCATGAAATCTATAACATTTCTATATTTTTTTTTTGATTCAAAATACATGGAAAACTTTGAGCGCTTTGAGCGACCTCTAAATATCTTTTGATGTCAAAAAAAACGGTATATTTTTTCGGTATAGAACAATCCTTGGACCACCCTAATGCACATATGTACATACACAGTTATATACATATGTACATATTTTCCACATTTTCCCCAAACTTCGAGTTAGGAACAGTTGTGCTGTCAAAGCCGTTATTATGGTGCTGTTTTTTATTTTTTTCTTACAGGTCTCATTCTTTAGCTTTGCTGTTGCCTTCTAATTGCGACAAACATGTTGATACGCACTCACCTACATAGCCGTACTTGCGTAATTTTAAAGTCGTTAATAATAATGTGTTTCATATTATGGCGGTATTTATAATAATTTTTCACTCATAAGGAAACTAACTGTAATTAGGGCCGTTTTCTGATGTAACCTTTAACTTTAAAGCTTACTTTATATTTAAAGGTTGGATTAAAAGTAAAGCTATGTCTAAAGTTAAGCATTTCTATTATCGGTTTATGACGTATGTATCTTTCTTGGTTGTAAACCAATTTCAAACTGATAACAAAATGCTCTACTTTAGGCACAATCACAAATTTTAATGTAACCTTTAAATATAAAGTGAACTTTAAAGTTACAGGCTACTTGAGAAAACGGCCCTTAGTGAAGTAAACATTACCGTTTGGCGTCGTCATAAACCTACATACCTACATACAAGCACATATTTATGTATGTATGTATGTACAAATAAATGTATGCTACTGGCATGCAGCGGTCGCATGAATGCACTCGCAGGCATACGCACAAAATGTCAGAATTGTATAGTGGCTATGAAAATGAGGTTATGTCAGTCAGTCAACAGTTAAAACTTCAATATTCAGCACTGTTGGCGTGATATATGAATTTCTAGTGTTTAGAGTCGTAAATATTAAAGAGTTACATTTGAAATTTGAAGATGTCATCGCTCCTTTTTCAAAGTCAGATATGGCGAGAATTGACGAAAATATGAATGAAAAATATTACTTAGGATTTTTTTTCTTTTTTTAATGTGAAATTTTATTATTTATTTTTTTTTTGCCTGAAATCCTCTTTCAAAAACGTAGAAGAAACTGTAAGCTTGCTAACGTATGTCCTGCACATTATTCTGGACACTTGCAGCTATGTATGTATGTACATTGGGCCACAATTTCTCTGCCTGCCGAATCGTATAAAGGTCGTGCTCCCTTTTAATCGCTTGTAGAGGATTCCGAGACATTTTCGACTCATCTGTATAAACATTCACCGAGTTAGTTATTATCCCGTCCTCACGTCAGCCTTAGACTTCCGATAGTGGCTGCAAATTCGTATAGGTCCGAGATTCACGTAGTCCATCCAGAGAGTGTTATCGCTATACTACTGTGACCGTAGGGCCTACAAACTAATTGTCCCGTAGCTTTAAGCCAGGCGAAAAGTTCGGTAGAAACCATTAGTATGTAGATTAGGTCGATTAGGGGTAGGTATTCGATCATTTGTTGCACAACCTATTAGTCGGTAAGTTGATGCTCTACCAGTTGTCAGCCTAGTCATTGATATCGAAATTTGCATCGTTAGTTGGCAACAATTGTGAACTGATAAGCAGACAAGTTTGCAAGGAAGGGTACTTCTGCTCCACTCTCACCGAACTATAAGGGGTTAGGCGTGCTAATCGCTCTTAGGGAGGCACACAGAATGATTGGAAGTGTCCCACCTTTGACTTTTGTAGCAGCTGCCTTGATGAAGAAGAGCCTGAAACTGTCAGGATCGAAACGCAGCGGCAAAGTTGAGCATACGTAAACTCAGATTCGCTGACTCAAAGGGACTAGAAATATTGAGTTCTATGTAATATCAAAATGGGTAAAATTTTAGGTCTATGTGTATTAGTAGTGTTGCCAGCAGACACTTGAGACTAACCTAATCTACTGCTTTAAAAGGTATTCAATAAAATAACCATTAATATTACTAATGCCTTAAAAAAGAGGAAATGAAAGAAAACTAAGGTCTTGCTGGCCAATAAAAAGTTCAAGTATACATTTACGCCAAACTATAGGGTAACGGGTATTTTGATGCGGCGCTTTGTACCAGTATCTTGACTATTCAAAAGTATTCAGTACCGACACCTTTAAGAATCGAGTACATACTCACTACATTCGGTACCCATACATTGCAACACTAACGAATTCATATCAATTCGATACAGTGTAGCCGACTTACTTAATTAATATTAATTACCAACTACGTCTATAGTACATAAAACGTGCTGAAGCACTTGATTCCATTGACTCGTAAACTTTCCCCGCCTTTCTGAATTCTGAATGTTTGAATGACACAATGCCTGAGAAAAATATCAATTGTACTAAAAACTAACGAGCAATAAATCAAAAATCAAGCTCGAGTCTACAGGAGAAGTTTCTACAGTGTGTTAACTACTTCAAAGCATCCTCTACACCTCTACGCAAAACTTCAAACAAAAGCCCATATTTCAGCCGTGCATTAAGGCTAAGTATTTCTACAAGTTATATAATATGAAAAGTAATACAATAACCTTTGTTGTAGACTGCTTCATTGCACTTAGTAATTCAATTCAGACCCACAAAAGTGTACTTTAGTGGCGCATGAAACAGTAAGTCACAACTGGCAGGCGGCCGGGCGAAGACGAAGAGAACGTGGTAAGGAATAATAAAGCAGCATACTGAATTTGCATGCGAGTGCAGAAACTTCTAACCTACTTTTTGATGGCAAGAGAGAAGCAAAAAAAAACAAACAAAATATATGTACATTAGGTTGTTTCATTTTTAGGCGATATATTTTTTATTTCTGAGCTACCTGAAAATCTAATACTTCATTGAATAAAAAATTATGCCGTTCGAAAAAAAATGTAAGTGCATTATAGACTTAGTGCCGTTTTCTCACGTAGGTTTTGAAATTTACCTGCCTTTGAAACAAATTTTTTCACAACAAAATTTGTGTTTAAAGGGCTGATAAATTTTAAAACCTACTTGAGAAAACGGCTAAGGGCCTCTTAAGAACTCGATTCCCATATAAATAACACGGGAAAATTTTTTTTCTGTTTCAATTCGATTTTTCGGTATTAACACTTTTTTTGGGAAAAAGGAGTGTACAGCTTTTGTAGGGCGTGAAATTTGCTAAAAGCTATTCTTGAAATAAAAAATTTAATAGAGTCTTAGTATTTATTATAAGTTAATTTCTAATGTAAGAATAATAAATATAGTCTTAAAAGACATTTGATGTAAATTATTATTAACATTTATCTTTCCAGCTCTATAGCTCAAAACCCGTTGGGCGGACGGCATTTGCTCATAGAACCTTTTTTGTAGCCAATTGCATGCGCTACAAAAATTGCACACTCGTTTTTCCAAAAAAAAAAAAAATTAATACCGGAAAATCGAATTGAACCCGAAAAAAAAACAATTTTTCTTGTGTTATTTATATGGGAAATCGAAGTTTTGAAGGAGCTCTAAGCCTGTACTACACTTTAAATTTTGTTTCAAAAGGCATAATTTTTTATTTGCTATGAAGTATCAGATTTTCAGTTAGCCCAAAATATCGCCTAAAAATGTAACACCCTAATATAAAATATATATGTACAAGCAACAAGCAAGCCAACATAGACGACGCGTTGTATGTATGTATGTAACAAGCAAATGCAGTCAACTAGAAAAGTGCGAAAATATGAGAAGAAAAAAAGATACAAATACAAATAAAATACTCGTAATAGTGTGCCACGTAAATGTTGCACGGAATTGCCTACAACTAGTGGTGCTGTTGCAAGCAAATCTGCACGTCAGTAGCGGTGGAAATTAAGTGTTGTTATGTGGCATGGCGCCAGGAGGCGACGGGAGCGAAACGGCCCTCCTCCTTTGAACGTATTTACCAAAGCGTCAAAGCTCGTTTGCTAACCTGCTGCTGCTCGCTGTTCGCTGCACAAACCGGCCGGCACTTAAAAGTGCATTGCACTCAGTCATAAGCAAGCGTACAAGCGAGCGGGCGCCCGCGCGAAATTGCACCCACCAGTTTAGAGGGGCGCGTACTCGTATAAAATCTGTAGCATTGCCATTTGACTTTTTGGCAGGGTTGCACTAACACTAAACAAAAAACAACAACATCCAGAAATACATGAATTATTCACAAATAAAAGATGGCAGGTGGTATGCACTTTGAAAAAGCTTTTGGTGCAACAAACTATGTACCTGAGGCGCAGCCAACAGCTCTGTGCCATACAACAATTGTATGAGTGGGAAAAGTTGGTTGAGCAATGGTTGATGGCGCAACAAAGTGGGCGTGCCAGCGCATAGTAATTTGTAGTTGCATATTTGTTACTTGGTTGTGTGTGTGTGTGTGAATTTTTTCACCGCAAAGTAATAGAAGAGCTTTTGCGCGCTGAGTGGCAGCCTGCTTAAGTGTTGGGTCCCGGCGGTTGTGCTACGGGGCGTATACGCAACTTGAGTGGATTTTGAGGGAAGAATTTTCGAAAGCGTGAAAGTTGGCGGATGGAAATTATATTAAATAGAATAAAACTAAATTAATCTACAGAAAAGTAGTACAAAGCAAATTCAAGATTAACTGACGGTTTCACCAGCAATTTAAGTGAAAAATCAATTTTTTTTTTCAATTCTGTCACTTTTCATTCATTGATGTCGTGAAACCGGCTATGAAATATATGTACTTTCGACCTGAGAAATTCAAAAAATACAGCAAAGGTCTGGAGAAATTATGAACTCCACAAAAAACTTCGAAGACATGAGAAATCCAGAAAAAAAATCCCGGAAGATGTCGACAAACCACGGCGAATCCGGAAAAAATTCAGAAAAGTGACCGAACAATCCAAAATTTTCCAAAAAGAAAAAAATCGAATAGTCAAACACGAAAATCCCGATAGTTTTTATTTTATTTTATTACCCAAATACAAAACAAAAAGAGCCCAAACATTCCCAAGAGGTCTCGAAAAAGTTTCTACAGAGCCCCGAAATCTAGAAAAAAACTCAATATCCCGAAAATTAGAAAAACAATCCCCAAATGCGTCGCAAAATAGCACCAGATAATCCCGATAAGTCCCGGGAAAACCAGAAAAGTCGCCTAAAAAATCTTAAAAGCTGCCGAAAATTCTCGAAAAAAAAACAAAAAGTGAAAAAACGTTTTAGTTTAATTATTTTGCGCAAAAAATTACGGCTAACTCTTACTTTGTTTCTCATTTAAGGTAAAAATGTACTTTTTGTGCTGAATACTCAAGAAAATTGTAAAAAATCGAGAAAAGTCACGAAAATATTTCATACTTTTGAATAAAACTTGAAATCCCGAAACTAAAAAAAAAAACGGGAATTGTCACAAAAATCCCGAAGAGCCTCCAAAAAATTTGAAAATTCCTGAAAAATCCTTAAGTTTTTGAAATATCTGGGAAAGTAAAACAACAAGAATCCCCAAAAGTTCCGAAAGAATCTTAGTACGTCCCGAAAACCCCCAAAAATTTACGAATCACATTATCTTATCAAAAAAAAAAAAAAAAAAAAAANTTTCTTATCAAAAAAAAAAAAAAAAAAAAAAAAAAATCGAAAAGTACGGAACAAGCCAGGAGAATCTAAACAAAAAACTCTTGAAAACCCTAAGAAATTACAACGTCAAAAACCCAGAAGTGTCAAAAAATGCGTAAAGCTTTTAACACAGCTCGAAAAGAAAAAAAATGCTATAAAGTACCGAAAAAATCGAACCAAAAACACCTGAAAATCACAAAATATTTAATTATTAACAATCGAAAATACCAAAAAATTGAACACGAGAAATAAAAAAAAAATCTAGTTTTGAAAAATCTAGAAAAGTAATAAATCAAGAATCCTTTCGGGACCAAAAAGCAGGGGAAAAAATTCCGTACTAAAAATCACAAAAAAAGCAAAAAATGATTTTATGATCAATCAAAAATCCCGAAAAATATAACACGAAAAATCTAATTGCGTATAATTTATAAATTGTATTTACAATCTTTTAATTAAAAAATTACGTTATATCAATTAAAAAAAATATATATGTACATATATAACTAATAATCCGAAATTAATTTTTATCTGAGTTTTACCCTCTTATAATGGAGAAAACTCAAATTTCAACGAGCCACAAGAGAGACCCAGCACACAAACCCCCACCAGCGTTAATTGTAGCCACTTGATATCCATTTTACGTGCCAAAGTGACTCAGTTAGCGCACCTTGAACCCACCCTCCACCCACTGGGCTACGCAAACAAAACCACCAGCTAAAATACGAATGTAGTATGACGCCCATATGACAGAGGGTATAAAACGCCAGCAGCAGGTTTATTAGTCATTTGCTTTGGATAGCAAATAAATGAATGAAAGTGAAAATAATTTCTATTTTCATATAAACAACCCTCGGGGCAGACAAATAAACGCAGCGATACGGTTAGCCGCCGTATATTTGTTTGTTGCTGGTATTATTGTTCGCTATTGTTGTTGTACTCATTGCTAGCATTTGTTGCTA
>NW_016177593.1:0-8407 GCF_001687245.7 Rhagoletis zephyria | reverse complement strand
ACCACCAGTCCAAAATCGGCGAAAAGTGGTACTTTTAAAAAACTAATTTGTTTTACTTTTTTCACTGGAAATCTATATCTGAAGTGACAAATTTAGAATTGTTTCAGAACTATAGAAAAAGAAATGCAGAACGAACTGGATCTTATCGGTCGAATTTAGAACTAGTTCGGAACTATTGAAAAAGGGATGCAGCGGGGCTTGTTTACTATACACAGATATGTGTTTGTCGGCTTTTTCGTTCAAATACGCTTCCATTCTGCACTTCGCAGATGCTTTTTCATAGCTTGGTAATACAAAACCAGAATTTGTGTTAACATTTTAATATCTTGGGACCGTTTGGAATCTAACCAATAACCAAAAGTATGTAAACGAACATTTCTTACAAACAATCAAACAAATTAAATTTCAAATTGAAAACACATTCCTTTCAAAGTAACTTAAAATCGCTCACACGGAAGAACCAAAAAGATTGAAAAATCATGACAGTTTTCTCCTTCGTCTGTCGATTTTAGGACTAGTTCGGAAACTATCGAAAAAGGGATGCAGCGCGGGGCAATTGACACTTCCTTGGACATTGCAATGTTAAATCCGCCAGTTCTTTGCATGCAAAAGTGATTTATCGCGAACCAGTACTGGGTCTAAATGTACTAGAAGCGCACCAGTTCAAAACTACAGATTTTCCCCACAGGGAATTTAGAGGGATTTAAACACACACACACACACACACTTACACATTAAGATTGCGACTGATTTCTAATATTGTATTATTAGCTATCGGTAATGCATTCTTCTTATCTAAATTAATAACAATTACGGTCAACGCAGAAAGCTTTAGTTGGCCCTTACCAGGGACGTGCGGACAGTGTTGTCAGTTGGCTGGCTGGCTGGATGACTGTTTAGCAAGGTGTTGAGGTGGCAGTGTGAAACTTGCCCCCAAAATATGAATAAGCACACTCCGAGGCACAAAGATAGATACATACGGTGGCGAGAACGTAAATAGGGAAGGGATATTTTAACAAGTTTTGGATAGTTTCCTGTGTTTAAAAAATCTTTATTATTTTTTTATGAAAATATAGCTTACTGTCTAGAAAAACCATGTAAATCAAATTTTCAAACTTTGTAAAGCATTTATAAAAACTCGCTGAATTTTAACAAATGTTCATCAAAATTTGAAACTTTTTAAACCGTTTTTTTTGTTAATTTTTCTGAGTATGCAGTTTTGTAGACCATTAAATTTTAGCATAATAAAGTGCCAGCTCGAAGAAGTTAGGACTTACCGTTGATTTTTGGCAAATTTTTTTTTACACATTTTCTTCCATAAAAAGTATGCTCGACTTTTCACAAAGAAAAATTGCTAAAATCAGAGGTAAGTGCTAGATACTTAAAACTTGCACTTCATTGTACTAAAATTGAGTGAGCTACAAAACTGCGTACCCAGAATGTTTTTTACAAATATAATTCCAAAGCTCAAAATTTTGATGAATTTTTGTGGAATTTTTCCAATTTGTATACAAAGTTTAACGTTAAATAAACTCAAGGTAAACAGCCAAAGAATGCTAAAGTGTCTCTTCCCTATTTATATTTTCGCCACTGTACATATGTACTTATGTATATATAAAATAAAGGAAACGCATGTTTTACCACCTATACCCCAGTAGGTGCCGCTAAATATAATAACACCAGCACCAAAGCGCTCTGTGTCATCAACAATTGCTTGTCCAACCTGGGGTTAATTATGCATGGAATATTGCTATGCCAAGTTGGGGTCGCGTCGCCGGCAGCACAAAAGCTTGAAGGTGGCGCGCGCGTGATGATATGCATTTGATTAGGCAACAATTTTTATCGTCACGAGTGTTGCCACTTGAGTAGTTTCCAAACTACTAAAAATTTGTTCATCATTAATATTGTATAAAAAACATTTATTATTGAGAACAAGTCAACTTATATCATAAATTTTTTAGGAGCGTGTGTGACTCGGTAGCAAAGAGTTCCCTTCTTGGTCGACAACCTTCGACCGCGCCTCAAAAGCATAGCCGTGGCCGGACAACAATAAATTTAACAACACTTTTAGTCTTAACACATTGATTTAGGCAAAAAAAAGTACCGAAATTATTAATTTTTCGTTGTAGCTCGAAAAAAATATTTTTTTTTTTTTGAAAGTTTTCAAATAGAATATTTATATTTAGGCAATTAACGTTGGAATCAAATACAACATCTACACATGTGAAGTTTCAAGAGTGTGCCACCAAATTAAAAAGAATGGCAGCATGAAAAATGTCTGTCGCAGCTATTTTGTAATTTTTGAAATTTTACGATTTTTTCAAATTGTAATAATATCTGAAAGATACTTCGAAATGGCAAAATTAAACTGCTAAAAATTTCTTCTTGCCAAAACGAACGAATCTATTATAATAAAACTAATGTGCCACCAAATGAAAAAAATTTCCTATAGTAAAAGCTGAATATGATTTGAGACACTAAAATTTCATTTTTACAATTTTCATTGGCACACTCGAAATTTATTCTGAGATTTTGATATACATGATGAAAGTAATATATATGTGCATAAGAAATACTGTGTAAAAATCTTAAACGCCAATATTTAATTACTTTTAAATAATATGATTTTTAAGTTAAGGCGCGCGAGTGAACGTTTTCGATGACTGCGTATGGTGCTACGGGGCGTATACGTTACATGCTTTTCTTAGTATATCTTTTTTAAGTTTTCATCTAAATATAATTTCGCGATGGAATCTTGTTGCTTAAACCTTTCAATTTCGCGACTGTGACTGAGTATGGCGTTTTAAAAGGCATTTTTCAATAAAATCGAATGGTATTGGTGAGGACAGTATAAGCTTACTATTTTTAAAAATGATTCCCTCAAACGTAAATACTTTCTGCTCTGCCACATTTTGAGCTTCTCCATTACCTCTACGAGATTTCCGGATGCCTGCAAGATAGCCAAGGTTACTCCAATTCATAAAAGCCATTCGGGCGTTTCTCCATCGGATTTCCGCCCGATAAGTATACTTTCTTCGTTGTCAAAGGTCTTGGAAATGCTGATGGTCATGCAAATATTTATGCATCTTGATATGTAGAAATAAACTTCTTACGCCGAACCAGTCTGGTTACTGAAAAGGTCACAGCTGTGCTACAACTATGCTAAAGGTAATAAAAGATATTAGACCTGTGTCTGATAGGGGCGATCAAACTGTTTTAACCCTATTACACATTTCCAAGGCTTTTCCCAAAGTTGATCGTAGATTACTCTTACATAACATAAGATAACTTAAAACAAAATAAGACAATAAAACACAACACAGCACAACGCAACATAACATAACATAACATAACTCAACATAACATAATATAATATAACATAACATAACATATCATAACATTACATAATAACATGACATAAATAACATAACATAACAAAACGTACCATAACATAACCTAACATAACACAATATAACATAAAGTAACATATCATCATAACATATCATAACATAACATAACACAACATAACTTAACAAAGCGTAACATAACATAACACAACACTACACTAAACAATAAAACACAGATCAATACAATACAACACAACACAACATAACATGGTATTCTTCAATTTTATCTTTTTCTTTTTCTCTTTTTTTGTCTCTACCTTTGTTTCGACCTTTTTTTATCTTTTCATTTTTATATTTATCGCTTCCTTTATCTTAACAGGTCTATTCTGCGCTGGTAATAAACACTTTGCAACGGGTAAATAAAGTTCCTGTAAATTTTTAAACCCTTTTCGCATTCTGTATACTCTTGTAACCGGTAAATTTTGTTACCATCTCATAAGCTGGTAATAAGCTATTGCCCCGTGAAATATGCAATGCTAAGATTTGAGCAATTCTTCATTGTTGAATATTTTAACTGCATTATCAACGTACCTAGAATCGCGGTGACAAGAACTGATAACATTTTTTTGTAATACAATTTTCCGGTTACAAACCTGAATTCAGATCTTTATCTGTATTCTTTTCTTTAGCTAAATATTCACCCATACCTTTGCTATTATATTAAGTATTAAATTTTACCTTCCTCTTTGTCTTTATGTAGGATACTTATCCAATGGGCTTATGCACTGGGACCAATGGTAAACATAACTTACCACCTCTGACCTACAATCATGCAGAGTCCGGGACAAACTTCGGAAGCATTGTCCGGAGGATGCATCAGACTAGGCCGAGCATACTCTGAAATAACATCGAACTATAACTTAAAAAAGTTTTATTATATGGCAATTGAGAAGTGCATTGCAAAAATTTAATGAAGGAAATATTTGCACATGCAGCAGTACCTAGGCGCTTGGGTTTTTTCATCAAAAAAAAAACGAAGCCACCATGTAAGTCGGCTTGCATTGATGCCTATTTCTATGTTGTTTTTTTCCTGGTGGCTCCATTTTCTAATACTTAATTTATTTTGACAAAATTTGGCGGTTGGATATCAATTTGCATGTGTGACCAAACTGAAAGCAATTTTTTGAAAGTGTAAACACAATGTAAGCAAACAAATTTTTATGCTCAATTTGGTTGTATTTTCTAAACATTTTGCAACCAAAAGCTTCTTCAAACCAACCAAACTAACAAATGAAATTTAAGCTAAAAATATTTGTCCCACCAAAACGGCAACGCTGACGGTCACTCGATACGAACGCATATGTATACACACACAAAACATACACACACACACTTACGCTGGTGCTACTAACGGTTAGTGGGTAAAATTTGAGTAAATCGAAGAGAATTTTAAACTGAATGACGCCGTTATGCGAAAATTATTTGATTAAATATTTTTGTGATTTTAAATTTTGTAGAATCCCAGATTTGTACAAGAATTGAATTCTCGAGTGGATCAGTGGGCTAAGGTTAGCAGCTTCAGGACTTTTTGTGAGAATATCTCATCGACTCCTGATGGGCTCGATAAAGCCTTGGCGAGAGACAACACAGGAACCAGACCAGCAAATAGGCCAACAAAAGCAAACGCATTCAGGCAATGAAAACGAAAGGGTACTCGCCCTGCTATCGGTCCACTTTTCCGATGCTATTCCAACATCGAGGGATACGGTGAACCTTCCGCTCAGACCAGGCTCAGGTGCTGGCTAAAGCCCCATAAGACGACAACAAATTCACTGGAAATTGATTATTTCGAACGCTCTAAAGCTACTGGGATGAATAGCATCAGTCCAATGCTGCTGAAGTTGGACGTGGAACTCATACGTCCACATCTTGTCGATATTATGAAAGATAGCCTAGTACTGGCCTATATTCCCGAGCTCTGGCAGAGGGCCCTTTTATCTTTATGCCGAAAGTAGGTAAGAGAGATTAGTCTCTTGATAAGTAATTCAAGCCGATAAGTCTCACCACCTTTAAGCTGAAACAGGCACGCTTGCATACAAACCAGCACGCGTACAGGGCGGGTAGATATACAGATACTGCACTGTACGCCCTGACAGTACTTTGTGCCTTTCTTGACATCGAGGACAACGAAATGTTCAGCCAACCATCCCCAGATAGATAGCTAGGCTGTTACTCACCAGAATTGCTGAAGCTGAGGTCGGCGACAGCGTCGTTTAACTTCAAACGACGAAAGAGTGACAGGAAGGATAAGTGTTAAATCCTCTCATGTGGAACGAACGAACCCTACAGATGTTCTCTGATGGTATGTAAAAGTCAAACGGGAAAATCCTATAGTTTCACTCCAAGGATCCTGATATGAATGCACACCATCATAGTACGACCAATAGTAACCTATGAGGCAGTGTCTCGGGCTTCCTAAAGTGCTCTAGTAACGGTGAGGAAGACTGCCACCAATATAGGAATATATTCAATGTCTGGTGTGTGTTTGAATTACGGGGGCAATGCGCACATGCCCCACGACAAAGCTGGATGTAATTGTGGAACTTGAGCTAGTGCATCTTTCAGTTGAACAAATTATCATCCGCGAACAGGGACAAGCTAGATTGCCAGCTTCCTGTAGTTCTACTCCCCAAGAATGATATGAACAGAGTAGTAGTTTTCTAAATAATTTTTAAGATTGATACATACAGCAAGGCGACCCGGAGTACCTCTGTTATGTAGAGGCAAGACCAAGCAAGCGAACTGTAGTGGTATGCAGACGGCTCTAAAACTCCTGAAGGGATTTGAGCAGGCGACTGAAGCTTTCTCTGTCCCTGGGGGAGATTCTGTGACCAGTGAGCGACAATTTTCGGATCTTTATCGTACTTGCTGACACAACAAGATTCATATCATGCGTCAGCAAGTGAGATAGCGATCCGAAAATTGTCCTCTCTCGACATACGAAAACCACACTCTATAAATCACACACCATGCCCGTGCTGAAATATGGCGCAGAAGCATGGACAATAACAACATCCGATGAGGCGGCTCTTGGAGTATTCAAGAAAAAAATATTGCGGAAGATTTACGGGCCTTTACGTGTTGGCGACGGCGAGGACCACAGACGATGGAACGATGAGCTGTATGAGCTTTGAAACGACATGGACACAATGCAGCGAGTTAAAATACAGCGGCTCCGGTTGCTTGCCATGTCGTTCGAATGGACACCGACGCACCAGCTCTGAAAGAATTCAACTCGAAACCCGCAGCTGGTAGCAGAGGAAGAGGCAGGCCTCCCACTGCGATAGAGTAACAAAGTGGAGAAGGATTTGGCTTCACTTGGCATTTCGAATTGCCGTCAGTTGGCCCAAAGGAAAAACGACTGGCGCGCTTTGTTGAAATCGGCCAAAAATTGCTTAAGCGGTGCTTCTACTTTTATCTTTGGGCTTGGGTCTTCCGGCTCATTCAAATCCAAGTCAAATGCATGGTCACTTCAGTTTTGTCAGAGTAGACCTATCTCTTCGATTTTAAGAAGTGGCTGAAATAAAAGGTTATACTGTAAACTTTGTATGTATATACAGCGCAATCGATTTTGTTGCTATAAACACTAACTCTACGTTTCACCTACTTCTGCACTTTCTGTTACTTCGTTTTTTTGTTTTTTTTTTTTGGGAACCACCAACCAACTCGAGTTGTCAAGGCAGCATGCGCGCGTGCTTTGGTGTCACATAGCGACGACAACGGTGGCAACGGCGCCACCAGTACGAAACGCATGCATCCTTTTTTAGTCAAATTATCTAACAATGAGCATCAGAAGCGCGCTACTGCCACAAACAAAACACGGTCGAGACAGGCGAACAAAAAACAAAAATACGAATAGAAGTATGTATGGAAATATGAATGGATATGTATATGGAGATGTATGTAAAATTGTGGATATGAACATGTGTAGCATGCGCCTAAGAAACATCTATTTATGCTGCCGATTCGTGGTGAGGCAAAGGGAAGCGGTTGGCAAATATATCGGCGACGTGATAAATTCATCGCTGGCGCTTAACAATGGTTGCTTAATACACGACAACGAGAGACAGAAGCGACAACATTGGCGTCAACGGCCACTGGTTGATGGCGATAGCGCATGCGGGAGTGCGGCGGCAGGTGAAGGAGACGCGCGCAACTGCAGCCAGCACGATGGGGGGTAGCGCAACCATAATAGCGAAATATGATTAAATATGAGTTCGATATTTTTGGGATATAATCTGAACATCGACATCAGAGATGTATGTAAGCTTGTTTTGCGCTTATAACATATGCAACAACAACAAAAGCAATAAATCGCGATTTTTTCCAACTTTATTGATTTCTTATGTTTATCGAAATTTTAGTTAGTTGGAAAAAAGTTGAAGTGTGTTTTGTTAATAAAATTGTTTGGTTTTTTTTTTTGACATTTAAGCGTTAGTCAACATAACCGCAGGCGTGCAAGCAACATAAGCAAAGTGGCGGCAATATTGTCAGCAACATATTGAAAACAAACAAGAAAAACGCACACAGCAAAGAAAAAACAAACCNGACGCGCGCAACTGCAGCCAGCACGATGGGGGGTAGCGCAACCATAATAGCGAAATATGATTAAATATGAGTTCGATATATTTGGGATATAATCTGAACATCGACATCAGAGATGTATGTAAGCTTGTTTTGCGTTTATAACATATGCAACAACAACAAAAGTAATAAATCGCGATTTTTTCCACCTTTATTGATTTCTTATGTTTATCGAAATTTTAGTTAGTTGGAAAAAAGTTGAAGTGTGTTTTGTTAATAAAATTGTTTGGTTTTTTTTTTTGCCATCTAAGCGTTAGTCAACATAACCGCAGGCGTGCAAGCAACATAAGCAAAGTGGCGGCAATATTGTCAGCAACATATTGAAAACAAACACGAAAAACGCACACAGCAAAGAAAAAACAAACCAAAAAAAAACGAAACCTCTGCAACAGTCAACTAAGTCAACAACGTGGCTA
>NW_016177590.1:0-8409 GCF_001687245.7 Rhagoletis zephyria | reverse complement strand
AAAGTTTCGGTGCCGAATATGAAGTTAACTTTATAAAGGCTTGCAGCAGTCAAGGAAAGAAAGGTCTGGAATACCCTGACCGTTTTCAAACGTATAGTCAAAGAACCAAGGTCCTTGATTGCCCAGCCTATCAGACATACATTTACCTCCTTGAAAAGTATTGTATTTGTAAGTATGGAGTCCGCAACTTCCTCTATTGCGGTTACCTATGCTGGGTAAAGGCTTTAGTGTTCCGCTAGCCTAAATTTGAGATTGATGGAGAATTCCTCACAGAAAACACCTACAACCTTCTTTCCATATCCGAAACCTCTCTCAATAGATGCACAGAATAATGGTTCCAGATATTACACTCCACTAATTTTTCTCTGGCTGGGACTTAGCGTAGTTCCGCGATCGCTTTGAGCCTCAATTAACTCGAATCTGCTAAGAATTCCGCAGTGCCTATAGGTCAAAGTGACCTAGCTGCGGCCCGTGCAGTAGCAGTTTGTCTGCTGCTCAGAGCTACGGGATATATGCTATTTTACTGCAGTTGTCTAACGATGGTGGCATTGCTTGCAGTGCGCTTTACTAAACCAGGACAATACTCAATAAAATTGGTTAAATTTTTGGTATAATAAAGTCAGTAAACCACCCTACTACCGACGATTTATTGGATTAGAGAGAGAGGGCTTTGGCAAAGGTGGGAATAAGGAGAAGCTATCACTTGTAGTGTTCGCCAGAGACGACATGCATTGAGTAGCAGTTTTCGAATCAAGTTGCAAGGTTTATTCATACAGCACTGCGAGCTGAAGTTCCTATATTATGGAGAGACACGTCCAGGAGAGCGCACCACAGTGATACACAGATCGCTCTAAACGCCCGTAGGTATTGGAGCATGCGTATATGGCTCTCGACTGAAATTTTCAGTGCCCTTTGGAACCTTCCCCAGCATTTTCCAAGCAGAAGCTTATGCCATTTGTCTGTGTGCAGAGATTAACCTTCGCAAGAAGTATCGAAGAGAAAGGATGATTGTTCTAAATGAAAGCCAGGCGGCACTTATGGCTCTGTCAACTCTCAGCAAGAGCTTACTGGGGATCACAATTGAAAGAGAGACAGGCTACTCATAAACCACCACAAAGAGAGGATAGGAATTATTAAAAGTATTTTGACGGGTCATTATAGGCTTAGAGGCCACTTGCATAAGTTAGGGATCTGGTCAAGTGATCTAAGTCGCTTATGTGACTCCACCAAAGAGACACCTCCTCCAGGATAGCGAGCTGTTTCAAGAGGAAAGCAAGGGTGCATAGGATATATGTACATATATGGCCAAGAGAGGAGCAGAGCATCGATTCTGAAATTTATAGCGTCTATAGAGATAGATGTAGTATTGTGATGAGCTGAGTGCACAATATATCGACTGACAGCAGTGCTTACTCTGTTTATTTATTTTTCTATCTTAGAAGCTAGCGGCACGTGAGGAACCAGCAGCGGCACTTATCAGCGCAGAGTTTTGCAATGGGACTGATGAAGTATGTTTACATTGAAGACTTACTACTTCTCGGTCACTCTCATTTTAAAATCATACAAGAGCTTAATCAATCAAAAAACCATTCAAAGAGGTGTCACTCAATTTCAATCACTTGACCTTATGTGACGTTCACACTTAACATTGTTTTGTTTGTGCGCACACTTGTTCGGCTGAATTATATGCCACTAATTCTTGTTGTCAAGTGTGTACTGAAAAGTTCAAAAAGTCGATATTTAAAACTGAAATCGAAGTTAAAATCTTGACAGTCTGACATGCCACAAAATTAAGCAGTGAAAATCAAATCAACCCTCTTGCAGCAGCCAATCAATTTACNTCGAAGTTAAAATCTTGACAGTCTGACATGCCACAAAATTAAGCAGTGGAAATCAAATCAACCCTCTTGCAGCAGCCAATCAATTTACAAATTTTTGAAGTTATTTGCTATTGTTCTCAACTATACGGAGTGAAATAAATTTAGAGATTTGTGCGAAAAAATGTCGTACTGGAGCTTTTAAACGTTTGCGTCAACACTTAATAGCTTGCTTGAGCGTCACATTTGACACTTCATTTGTTGATTTGAAGTGGTGGCAAGCGAAATGAGTTGTAAAGAAGTGTGAAAATGATTTTTGAAAGATGTTCAAGTGCTTTCAAATATAAGAGAAATAAAGGGAGAATTACAATTCTTACCTAAAAGTCAGAATGTGGCACTACAAATTTTTCATTCGAAATGTTTCTCCCAGAACCATAATAATAAAAATGCCGAGCTAAATAATTGAATTTCAATCATAAACTTCTCACTTAGTAAAAGTAATAATCTTTAACTTACCCACTTGCCATTATTATTGCCTTATTTTCGAAGAAAAAATTTGCTCCAGTTACTAAGCTCGCCTTTATTGTCTCTTCGGTTAATTACCGTTTAAGAATTTTTCTCATTAATCCTTAGCGCAAATTACATTTGCAATCAAACCAAACTTCGATTGTCACTTTTCGTTCTCGTAATGCATTTTATGTACACAAAAGATGCCGGAAATTCCTCTTACAAATTGACAGCTATAAATTTCGCAGTTTCATGACCGTCACAAATCTGCGAAATGCACATAACTCGTACGAGACAGCAATATTTGAGATCCAACACTCACGGCATAGCCCCAACAATTGACAATTGCTGTTGACTGCCATNCACAAAAGATGCCGGAAATTCCTCTTACAAATTGACAGCTATAAATTTCGCAGTTTCATGACCGTCACAAATCTGCGAAATGCACATAACTCGTACGAAACAGCAATATTTGAGATCCAACACTCACGGCATAACCCCAACGATATTGACAATTGCTGTTGACTGCCACNTTGCTTGAGCGTCACATTTGACACTTCATTTGTTGATTTGAAGTGGTGGCAATGAGTTGTAAAGAAGTGTGAAAATGATTTTTGAAAGATGTTCAAGTGCTTTCAAATATAAAGAGAAATAAAGGGAGAATTACAATTCTTACCTAAAAGTCAGAATGTGGCACTACAAACTTTTCATTCGAAATGTTTCTCCCAGAACTATAATAATAAAAATGCCGAGCTAAATAATTGAATTTCAATCATAAACTTCTCACTTAGTAAAAGTAATAATCTTTAACTTACCCACTTGCCATTATTATTGCCTTATTTTCGAAGAAAAAATTTGCTCCAGTTACTAAGCTCGCCTTTATTGTCTCTTCGGTTAATTACCGTTTAAGAATTTTTCTCATTAATCCTTAGCGCAAATTACATTTGCAATCAAACCAAACTTCGATTGTCACTTTTCGTTCTCGTAATGCATTTTATGTACACAAAAGATGCCGGAAATTCCTCTTACAAATTGACAGCTATAAATTTCGCAGTTTCATGACCGTCACAAATCTGCGAAATGCACATAACTCGTACGAGACAGCAATATTTGAGATCCAACACTCACGGCATAGCCCCAACAATTGACAATTGCTGTTGACTGCCATACGGGATTGTCAAGGTAATAAAATTGGCCGAATTATTCGACAGTGAGTGAATATACAAAGTCAAATGTAAGCAAGTTTGTGAGCCATGAGCATGACAATGTGATACTCGTACTATTTGGGGTGGGTGAGTAAGCAAGTGGTGGGTTGGTGGGAGGAAGTGCGCGCGCGCCAGCAGCCGACTTATACATACATACATATGTGGTGTCAGTTTCAATTAAACATGTTGACAGCTGCCACTGTCAACACGATTACTACCCAACACATACCGAATGACTATCAATTTCGGGTGACTACTGTACTATTGCGGTCATTATTGTCAATTTGACATGCATGTCAAATACGTGCACATATTTTATTGCAAGTAAGAGTAAGCGCGCAGTGAACGCAATAAGTCAGGGTGGTGTGATTGGTTCTTTGGATTACGGTTGACTTCAGCAAGTAGTCATCGAAATGTGTAGTAATTTTATTTATTATGGGTTTGTTTGTAATTTTCTGGCCTCGCAGCCGAAACAATAAATTTTATTAGCGTAAAAAAGTGAAGAGAAAAAAGTTATGAACAAAAAATATATGTACATAAAAGCTGAGAAGTTGACAACTTTATCAAGCAATTGACCATCAATAATTTGAATTATGGGCAATGTTGGTTCGGTTCAGTTTGATTTTCTTTATGTACCCGGGTGGAAATTGTGTTTGTAGATTCACGTATAGTGAAACACAGATGATCGCTCGACCACCAATTTGCTAACTTAGTTCTAATGGAATTCAGAGTCCAATGATGCAGATCTGCATATTATTTTTAGCAAAAAAATCAGAGTGTACAACAAATGATCCAGAGCTCTGATTCTTCCGGAATGCCTCTGACGTGGCCTAACTGTGAGGATCACCTAGCAGCGAAATGGGCTACATGGCAAATGTCCACTTAGGAAGGGGTTGAGACCACGAGCAAATGTAGAGCAACTTTCTCTACTACCTTTACCCAGCGTCTGCTAAATGCAATTGAAGGGAACAGCTTCATATACCTTTTTAAGGTAGCTATTCGCCTTAAGTTCGATAAAAATCTGCGATTAACAGAAGTTTATAAAGCAAATTAATTGACCTCGTTCAATATGTACTCTAACCACCAACAACGAGCCAAAACAATATCAGCCCGTAACTCTAGGTCTAGGTAGCTGTACCACCTTTTAACAGCCCCTCGAGTTTTCTTATCGTTGCATGGTTCCTATATACACTAGTTCCCTGTACGAGTGGCCAGGACGTTTGTACTGCAGCAGGCAAGATATCCCAAGAATTTCCGTGACTGCCTAACAGAAACTCAACAAGCGGACAGTAAGGGTAGTTCAATCGAGACAGCGCTTCACACGATACCGGGGGCGGTGAAAGAAATCTCTATACATAAAGACTTCACTGCTGTTACCTTTATCGATGTCGAGGATATCATGCTTGAGTCAATAGAAAATTGGCCCAACGTTTCTCGCATGGCAATCAGTATTCTCTGGAAATTTTCATAAAAAGGCTGAACAACGGATATGAGTACGAGCGTATTGGAACCTCGGCCATTCCAACCGCCAAGGCACTGCCACTTTGAACCTATTAAACCCGAAGCGTAGGAGCGGATTAGAACCCGAGCTATTTAACCCGACATCGCAGTGCGACTTTTAACCTCGGGCAACCGAAACGTACAAACGGATTGGAAGCTCGTGCCATTCCAAGCGCCAGGTGGTAGACCTGAAGCTCCTCACTCCTCAATGCCTGCTCAACGCAAATAACAGTGACCGGCCTGATCGGAATCCTGTTCACTAGGACCATCCCAACACAAAGCGGCTACAAGGTGTACCATAACTTTAAGATCACCAACAGCTATGATAGTCGCGCATTTTCGAAAACCATCGATATCAAGGTGGGTAAGTAGACAATATGGGGGAGTATATTTTCACATGAACCAAATGGTTACGGGTCAGTGTTGCTCCCAATCATATTTATTTATAGCGATTAAGGCATGATGACGATCCCTTCTGCACCTTCTGTGCAAAGGATATTACTGTAGAAGCTGACGACGTTCATAACAACACAAGTCACTAGGGGTTGCATTCGGCAGCTCTTTCTTCATTTCCATTTCTGAACGGACGTTGGAAAACCAGAAGCTGAAAGAAAGGGCCAGTAGGGTTTTACACGGAGAGCCAAAGTTTTGGGGAAGAGTTGACAGAAGTGGCTTCAGACAGGAACTCTCTATCAAAATATCAAACCTGATAAGGTCTGCATCTATTAGGTAGATGATAAGGTTTGCTCAGCAAACAGTTTTCTCGCTCCCTCTTGACTAAATCGGCTCCCTTAGCAAGGCACTGTGTGTGAGTGTTTGGGTGTGCGTGCAGGTTTTTCTAAGGGAGTGCAAAAACTCAAAAATGCCACTAGTGAGCATACCCTTAATTATTGATTCATGCACGACGTTCACTTCATGTAAGCTATCGAACACAAAATTTCGAGATGGAAAAACTTTATAATATGTGACTCTGCCTTGTCTTTGGTAACATTAGTTGGGAGGTAACTCGCCAACTTTGGCTAATTAAGAATCACCATCTTTGTGGTGATAAAAATTACTTATTTCTTCAAGCTTCTATAATATGAGCGTGTGTGAATCGGTAACAAAGTTCACGTCGAGTAAATTTTTGACAACTATGAGGTGAATTAAATTTCAGTAGCTCATGAGGCTAGTGAAATTTTTGACAAATGCATATAAAAATTTTGACGATCGCAAAGATTGTTTATGTGTGTAATTTTTCGTTAAATAAAAGCTTAAATAGATGAATTGCAATCAACGATGGCAGATGCTTTCTTAAAATATTCATTTCACTTCAATTTGTAATATTTTATTCCAAATAAATCTGCGGGTATCAAAAATTTACTGCTGTCAAAAATTATTTAATTTCACACAGCAGATTGGCAAAACTGTCTCACCATAGTAAAAATATTATTCAACAGCTTTCCCCATAGAACTTTGTTACCGATTCACACACGCCCTATTTATTATTTACATCAAAATTTTTCCCACAGGGCTGCATGCACAAAGCACCTAAATACTTACTCTTCTCACTTATTTATTGACAGTTATTGATATTACTATAAATGCTTGACGTCCATGGATGGATACATGCACTCGCACGTTCTTATATAATGTTGTTATCGAGTTTGCTGTCTACATTTCCTACTAACAATTTTATTATCTTTCGTCTCAATGCAATATTTTCACATTTCACCTAGTGGATTACAAACTTGTCGTGCTGTCATTGAGAATATGTTCAAATCATATTTACTTTTAGCCTTTTCGTCCGAAATCCTTTCTTAACATACTCACTCACTCACTCACTCACTTACTCATGCACTTGTACTAATACATACACTTGTGCGTTGCTTCTTTTGTGGCTTAGGATTTTGTGTTTTACGTTATGTCCTGCCAATTTTATCATGCCTGCCAGCCTGCTCAGTGACACATGTGATTACTTATGATTTTATTTTATTACATTTACTTAATGTGCATCGCAAAATTGTGCTTCAGGCATATTTTTACTTAACTTTTGTTTATTTTTTGATTGCAGAACAGAGAGTTCTGTCACATTTCTTGTAAATTTCATGCGCTATTGTTTTTGCTGTAATATTGTGGATTGGCTATGGACACTTTGTGCTGTCGTAAATTGGTTTTGTGTCTTAATTTTGATTTGTCATGCAATGGATAGTGTTTACTATAGGTTTTTATTAGTGAAAAAAAAGAGAATTTTATTTATTTGATTATATATTTTTAGTTTAATTTATTAATCAATATTTATCTACTAATATACTTCAAAACATGTGAATTGTTTAGGAAATAATAGTATCGATTGTCACAGTTGTCTGGAGCCACCAACCGATCCATAGGTGCACCTATCGACTCTCACCGACCGTTGTGTGGATCCACCGCGCACCTCCCAAAAAAGCTTCTACCGTCTCTCACTCTTACTATGTTTGAAGTCATAAACCACCGAACGTTCTACAAATGCGTCTACCGGATACTCACCGTTGCCTGGAGTCAACTAACGGTTAACATTTGCATCTATCGGACGATCTGTCAGTATGAGTATGCCTTGTCTATCCACCGATGCCGACACCAATTGTCGTCACCAACAAATCACCGATTCTCCAGCACTTCTGACACCAGCTAGCGCCAGTCTCACCATATCCGTCACAGCCATTATCGCTCGTGTTCTTGGCTTTTTCATCGCTCTATAATCTCCTCCCTCTGTCTCATTCTGTATACCAGACCGCCCTCGACGCTGGCAAAGCCGTACCTACGTGAGACCCCCCATCGACTCCTCGAACCCTCCTCATAACGAGTTAGCTTTTGGTGTTGTTTAAATTAAGCGTAAAATTACACGTTCAGGCGTTCTCGCATAGAGGAAGGCAGAGCTATTGAGACAAAAATAGACGTAAGGCAATCCGCAAGCTTGTAACCTTTTCTCTACAATGTTGATTTTCAATTCACCTCCTGAAACCTCAGCAATATTTAAACTAAACTTCCTCCACGATAGCTTTGAAAAGTAAACCATTAAGCATCATTGGTACAACTATAAGTAAATATTATGAGCACCAAAGTAAGTAAGCATAACAACTCATCACAATGCAATCCTGCGTACTATTACCTGCAGCTACTTTTGACTTCCCAATACAATGTTGCCGCTTACTCCTCACCCCTTCTTTCGTTACATAGTGTACATTCATTTAGTGCGGTTTAGCTGTTAGCTATGTGGCTCGGCTTTATTGTTTTGAACTTTGACTTTACTATTGGTGAAGTTGTGCAGTTTGTGCAAAATGTTTATCATTCGGTTTTAACATGTATGCAGAATTTTTGATAAGTTTTAACCGATTTCAATGTTAACTCGGTGGTATTAT
>NW_016177589.1:0-8410 GCF_001687245.7 Rhagoletis zephyria | reverse complement strand
ATCTCTGGTGAAAAAAAATGTACTGAGCTATAACTTTACATTACATTTCTCATTAAATAAAGATTTCAGAAAGGTGCAATTCTTACTGTTTCGAATAGAAAAAAAAGTTATAGCCCCTTTTGTAGGCAAAAGACTGAGACACGCTAGAATGTATTTAATAGATTTAAATTTAAGTTGCTCTTGTTACCGACCAATGACGTGCTAAATAGTACAAAGTTACATTATTACCTGCTCCTGATATTATTTTGTGTTACTTTTTGATACTTTGCTACATAAATCAAGAGGAGCAGCCTTTCTGAAAACCCGAATTTTGAACTATATGCCACGAGCAAATACCTGTGAAACGACTTCTTCGACCATAAACCCAATGGCTGTGGAATATATTGGAGGTTCTACAACAAAAAGTAGGGCCACGCGACTAAGCTAGAAACAAGGAATGAATTTTTGTAGGACTGGAATTTGTGTTTCAAACGAACGAGTTCTTTGGAGAACGTCCCTAAGTTTATCGTAACTAACGTAAGGTTGCTGAGAAAGATGAAAATTGCTTAGGATCCAAGGATTTCTATTCGAGTTTACAAAGTTTGGCAAACATAGAGATCATTCAATACTTCTAGGGAAAAATGGTAAATAAATTTCAACACATCCAACAAGCTCTGGAAGAATAACTTAATAAAAAAAATGCGCGTACTTTACCATTCAAAAGAATGCACACAACTTGTAGACCGGTTAATTTACGCGAAAGCACTCCCAAACAAGAAAAACAAAACCATAAACGTAAACTCCCACACAACAACAAAATTAATGCTCATTAAATTTTGTGTGCTATTTAGTTTTTATTTTTAATTAGCAATTAAACAATTTAAGCATTATTTTTGTTGCTGTGGTTGTAACCTATTTAAGTGTCAACGCGTGTAGGCATTTATGTGTCTACACTAGGGTGGTCCAAAAAATGCATGTGAAAAAGCAAAGTTGGAATGTTTGTGCTTTCATCCTCTACGATTGTTCTATATCGAAAAAATATACCTTTATTTGTTTATTTTGAAATAAAAAAATATTTGGAGGTCGCCCAAAGCGTTCAAAGTTTTCCATGTATTTTATATGGGGAAAAACCACTATACTTATTTTGGACAACCCGAATTTACACACAACCGTGTCTACTTTTGTACAAAGACATGCGTGAGGCATTAAATTGCATGATCATTCTTCAAATTAACCAACGCAAGCTATAATAAGTGTGGAATACGAAGTGTAAAAGAAGAGGAAAAAAAACTTGTTGGCAATTAAAATTCCACGCATTGCTCGCTACCGATAATTTACTCATTTAACTTAGTCTTGCTGCTATTTCGCTTCTGCACCCACGCCTTCTTACTACATAGATAATTTTGCGACGCGATACGATATATCACAGCAACATCAAGCGATTATCAGTTGATCACATCGCAACTTCAACTATCAATTTGGTGACTTCCTTTAACTAGCGCCTCGCACTTTATTTGAAAGCCTTTTTTAAGTCACATTTTTCACATGTCACTTCGTCACGATCCGCCACTATGACGCAGATTTTCTATCGCAGTCGTTATGCGGGGACCTTAATTACCCCGGTACTTGGTTTGTTATGTGTAGATACATACATATGTACATATGTATGTTCTATTGCCTAAGTGAAATAAATGACATTCGTTAGCTTCTTGAAAGTTAGTTAAAAAAAAAGTGGAAAAAATTATTTTTATAAAACTATTTATTAGAATGATTGATGTCATCAATTACAGCACTCATTATGGTCGTTTATAAAATGGCATTTCAGTTTACTAACTCTCCTCATTGACTACTGATTTGATGTGTTAATTTCTGTGTTAGTTTGTGCATAACTCATACGAATTGATTACGTTTCTTTGTAGAGGAAATTTTTTTTCGAACAAATGATTGCCCAATAAATAAATCATTTCTAATAAAATGTTGAGCACTGTGCAGTGACTGAGCCGGATATTAGATTACGATAAGCTGATTTAAGGTTTTAAGTAGATTTTCAGGTTTTAATAAAAGCCCGTAATGCTTATTTATTTATGCAGATGAGACCCAAAGATTTATTAAAGTGGATGGAAAGCTATTTTACTCCACCTGGTACTATAGAAATTTTCACAGATCGTTCGAAGGTCAATGGCATAGGAAGGGTTTTCTCACGAATCCTTATGCTAAAGAAACTGCTAAGTTCATCTATATTCTAGAAAATGAAAAATTGATAAGAAGGAAGGCCAGTCAGATCTCTAGGATAGCGTGGGCTAAGTGGGATCTCAAAACACTCGAAGTTTGTATGCCTAAGAATGAGAGAATCCACAACCATCGGAGCTCTAACTAGCCATTGGCTTGAAATAACTTTTCGTAAAAGCAGTAGAAGCTGCAAAAATTATTAGGAGGAGGCAGAGGCACCTTGAGGCGCCTTTCAATTGCGATCTTGGTTGAGTGGCGGATACAAATTTTAAATGCGTGACGAGATTCCGCAAGGTGAAGTGACACCTATTCCATCGTAGTATCACAACGGGCCCCCACTTTAGACTAAATGTACCACCGATTGACAGTCGCACCTACCTACGAACGAATGAAGTATTTGTGTGCCGCTCTATTCGATGACGTTTTGACAAACATCAGAACTTTTGGAGTTTTCGAGCTAATAACGGAACCAAGGGATATACACAGCCTCTTTTGAATCCAGTTTTAGAGTTTTAGTCGAATTATATCCCAACCGAACCTAATGTTAGTCATATAAGCTAGGGTCCGGACCATTCCATTTTAAGCCGCTGATGACGAACTATCGGTTTCTAATCTCAATCGGCACTTAAAAGTTCCTTTCTTGTCGTTCATCTGGGAATTGATACCATATCTGAAGCTTCTTTGGGCTTAGAGCATGACCTTTTCACAGATTCCTATTGGTAGTGGCTGGATTTTGGCTTTTTAACCGACTTACAAAAAAGGAGGAGCTTATCAGTTCGTAGAAATATTTTTTTTTTATGTATGTTACGCATAACTTTGGACCAGGTCAACCGATTTCGATAATTCGCATCGGAAAGCTAATGTCTCAGAGGTGGTCCCATACTAATCTTGTTAAGATCCGATCAGTGGATCATGAGATAAATATATATATTTTTTTTTATATGAGAATTCAAGTCGGTTTTTTTTGCTAAAAATTACTTGTTTGAGCTACTATTCACAGTAAATTCATATGGATCTTTACTTAGCCCAGGATTCAAAACTATATTTGGTCACCTCACCATATAAAATATGCCGGTTAAACTTCTCAAAGTAAAAATGAAATTTCGGACCTACATTGAGGCTAAGAGTTTTTTTTCAAAAATTTAAATTTTTTCACCAAAATTTTAAACTTTTTATTCAGAACTTAAAAGAAAAAATTGGGTATGTAGCTTTAAAGCCCATCAAACTTTAGATTCATCAGTCTAAAAATTACCGTTAAATTTTATTTATTTTTTGTCGCATTTGCCTCCATTTAACGAATGAACGCGAACACCTTCGGCAAAAAAAAGGAACTAACAGTAGTTTTTAGGCACTTGAAATCTATTAAATTTATTGGGCTAAAAATTTGGGGAAATTTTTTGAATTTTTATAATTATTATACAAAGTTTAAAATGCGCATTTATGTAGTGTATGCAGTTTTTTGATGTAATGAGTTAGACATTTATAAAAAATACTAGACATTATATAAACAAAAAATATAGCCAAAACTGCTTAAAATAATGCCTTTCTATTATTTCTGCCCCAAATTTAGGTACATATATATATTTTTTCTTTCCTCATTAAAAACTATTATTATTGTTTTTGTTTAAATTGTTTGTTATTTGTTTTCATGCTTAGATACTCATAGAATAAAATTATTTTAATGCGAAAAAATTGCACACAAAGTAAAAATTAATTTAAAATTATTATTTATTGGCCTCCGACGGCAAATCGCGGCAGCTGTCCTATTCAAATACTTGACAGCGACAATGGCAAATGAAAACAGCATAAAGTGTACAAAGCAAATACACGGACGGACTGTAGATATACATACTTAATTTAAAATTGTACAAGTAACGAGCAAATTAGAATAAAATATATATATAACAAGAATCAAAATTATACTAGCAGCGGGCTTAGTAGGTATGTACACAAACAACACCCAACAATGACAATTTTATTACTTGTAGCTGACTTAATGCACATTTATTTTCATGCACATGTACATATGTACATATGTATGTATGTACGTGTTTGCATTTTTATTTGAATTATGTGCTTATTATTATAATTCGCATTGTGCGCTTGATTACTTTTTCTACAAAATAGTTGACATAAAAATATAAAAGTATTTCTATGAATTAGTTTTCTGCCTACTTTGGAGGCAAGCGCAGGCACCCCAGCATGTCAGAGGCACGCACACAAACACACACAATAAGACCCCCTCAAGTAGCGTACTGCATTTGCACTGTTGTTGGCAAACTTTACAGCATTGGCATTGTTTGACTTTGGAAATGAAAATCAAATCGACCGGCACAAGCTGGACAACGGACAGCCGAACGATCGAGGAGTCGAACGGCCTAACACTGCACAACTGGGCGATGCATTGGCGATTTGTGCGGGCCAGCCGGGTAGCTGCTGTGCTGTGCATTTGATTCGTGCCTACACCCCCAAATGCCGCCGCCGCCGCCACCACAAGCAAGGCGCTCTGCTTTCATTGATGCAAATGTGCAAATTTCTGCCAGCTTACAGGTGTGTATTTGCAAGCGTCCCCTTCTCGTTATCACCGCGCTGCCAACGCCTATCCGTTTCATTCATTCATTTGCTTATTTGAGTCGATTTAGCGTCGCTGTGGCTGCTATTCAACTTTACATACATACATTGTACATATATACTGACTTTTAAACGTACATATATCCATCTATGTACATATGTATACATTTATAGGATGCTATTAAAATTGTTGCTGCTTTTGTTGTCGCTTTAATTTTTGCCTCCCCAATGCTAATGATGCCCCAACACCAAAATGAATTGTGCCATGGGGTTAAGTGCTGACAATTGGCATTTTGTCGAGGTAATAATGCACCAAAAAAGTATACTTACAGTGACTCAAACAAAGGGTGCACATGTTGATTTTTTTAATGCTCACAATGTTTTTTTAAGGTAAACCATTTTTGTGTTTTTATAAAAAAGTCGTTCACGCTTTAGCAAAAAGAAGCTAACTTATTCAAAATTGGTGTTTGCAATAATTCTTTAGTAAAAAATACGTTTATGATGAAATTTTAGAAAATGGGCGTGGCGCGGCTCACTTATCACCACATATGTTTATCTCGGTAACCGTTCGATCAATTTATACCAAACTCGGTATGATTATTGCGCTTGCCACATAATAGCACAACGTTAAAAATTATTAAAATTTGACTAAAATTACGCCCACTTTTTATATAACGGTAAATTTCGTAATTGCTTGAAACTTCGACATTTCGAATTTTAAGGACGCTAATTTACTCAAAATTGATACTAACAACAATGCCTTGAAAAGAAGTAAGATTATTGTAGAATTTTGGAAATGGGCGTCATACCGCCCACATATAAGTTTATAAGTTTACCTCATTAAGTCTAACTGAAGTATAAATTGTTAGAATCAGGGGTAAAACCACTCTGCTTACCATGTAACGGTAGTTTTCAGAAAGGTGAAAAATTAGATTTAATATTGCGCCGGATATTTAACGCTCGGCTCATCCCGAACTTAGGCTTTTTAATTGTTTCCATAAAATATAAAAAATCAACGCCAGCACTTGTTTGAAGAAAAAAACCATCAAAGGAGTGGCGGCCAAAAAAAAATATTAGACGTGCATTTCGTTAAACTGAAATTTTATGAGCCATAAAACTGCAAACCCAAAGGTTTTCTTAAAATTTATATGAAAAAGTTTAAAATTTTTATCAAAATTTGAAATTTTTTATTCTAGTATAAGATTGGAAAGTTTGATTAAGATGGTTTTGGACAATATGGATGCATGCACAATATTTTAATAGAAAAATAAGAAATAAAGTTTAACTTAAAAAACATGGGGAATATCTAAGGAAAAATTAGCATGTGATCAATTCTTTAAGTCACTGTACATACATGCATGCAGATAGGTATACTTTAGAATGAGTATAGTGGAAGTTCCCTGTGAGGAAAATCTGATCTCAAATATGAAATATGGTATTATTTCATATAGGAAATTACTGTTTATTCAACAAGAATTAAATACAAATTAAATGCATTACAAAGATATGAAAATTTTATAATTTCAATGTGGTTTCGCTTCGCGAGTTCATTGTCAACTAACTGCTCGCGGATTAACTTCGCTTCGTCTCTCATGCATTGTGTCGGTTGCAAGTAAGCGAACAGAATTAGCAAACGATTGGTGGAGGAATGGGGTTGCTTACAATCGGCTATTCTGATCAATGGGATCAACCTCGTTCCCGCCACCAGGTTCAGATTTGGACTCTTGGTCACCGTCGGGTGGCAACACGTACCATTGTCTTAATTTGTCGGTAGAGTAGATAGATGTATAATGAATGCTTTTGCAAACACTTCGATTGCGATAGGTCTCCGATGACATACCGGTCTTCATTAAGAACTTTTGTAACGGGCCTTTATAGCGAGGCTCGAGCTTTCGTGAACAAGCACCAAGTCTCCTTCTTCAAAAGAAGTGTTCTTAACTGCTCGTGAACTTGGTGAACACGTCGACTTCGACTAGTATGTAGATATTCGTTGCGTTTAGCAGTCTTGGGGAACGGGCCGAGGTGGTCTATGTGCACTGTCTTAAATGGAGTTGGGTCAACGTCGTCAAAATGGTATTGAGCTTCCTTCTTTCCCCCTTTGCGCTTGTAATACGCACATTCTACGCAGGATTTTATATAGGTTTCGACGAAGTTTCGCATCCTAAGAAACCAAAGATGATCCAGAGTCATTGTAGCGTTTTCTCGACACCCATATGTCCAGCGCGGTCATAAGCGTCTTGAGTTAATTGATGTCTTAGGGGTTTTGGGAACGACCCATAACGATTTGTTGTCTACTAGCCGAAATAGTCTGTTGTCCTTAAGAACGTAGTCTCCATCAGCTGATTGCAAGATTTTTCGACTGGGTATATACGTCACGGCAACCCCCTTTAGCAGCATGATTTACATATGATTAGTGGTGATCCCTGTTGGTATTATAGCTGCTGCTGCTGCTGCTGCTTTCGCTGTTGCGGTTGCTAGCGCGATCATTTGGATTAAAATGTTTCATAATCTCAGTCAGCAGGCTAGCCAGTCAAATTATCTCCACCGACCCACCACCACCCAACACAACAACATGCCCGCGCGTCGGGAATACCTGCGGCGTGTAAAATCATGCGTCTTTGGCGCTGTTGCTGTTATTGTTGCTTTGTCTGTCATTTCGCTTGCAGTGATCTGTTGCTGTCGCCGACGCTGTTGCTGACGTTGTTGCTCTGATCATTTGTTGCCCGTGTTTGCTGTTCTATTATTGTCATTAATGTTGTTCTTCTTGTTGTCGCTAATGATGTTTGTGCGATTATCGCTTTCGTTCGCATTGTTGTCAGCTGTATGCAAAGTTTCAATTTCTAGCAGGCATTTGCTACTGATGCTGTTGTTGACTGTCATTATTGTTGTCGCTTTTTTCATCTAGATGTGGATATTTTTTATTCACATTTCTGTACTTTTTTTGCAGTTTTGATTGTTAAATGTGTTGCATTATATTTCATATTATTTATTTTTATTTATTTTTTGTTTTGCCTCTGAATGCACTTGTGTGGCAATGATGTAAGCTTTATGAGGTTGCCCTCGGCAGTGCAGTCAATTGGCTGGAGATCATTAAAATTATGTGAATTTGTTTGCTTAGTTACTAAAACATGTGATATCCATATGAATTGATTTGATTAATTACTCGCGATATCAAATATGTAGAAAAAAAAAACGACCGGTCATTAAAAATTAATTTACGATTTTCTATTAAATCCACAATCCGTAAACAAGACCTTTAACTAAATTAGTGAGCTTTGTACGTCAGCTGCAGTTAATATTGCGTAATCTAGTTATTTCTACTATTTCTGGAACTTTGAACTGGAAGAATTAAAATCTCGATTAGCTTCAATTTGCGCACAGTTCTCTAATTTTTATTCATATTAGATATGTAAATATGTATGTATGTATGTAAAGTTGATAGCGGAATGTAATTTTTAAACTTAAATTTCATGCGAACTTTAGAAGTTAACCAGTCAGTGACAGAAGGTATATTGGACACACGATTTCTTCGCTGTCTAAAATACCATAGAGCTTATATCAACACCTGAAGATCGAACTATATCGGCAGCCAATTCGAAAACGCCTTATCTCAGAAAACTTTTCAAGAATG